>NW_024736071.1:17686687-17707165 GCF_018991925.1 Homarus americanus
TTTTTTCTCGGGTTTACGGTAAGTCCAAACTGTACTCCACAAAAGTGCAGGAGAGTGTTCAGTTGAAAGAACGCATCACAGCGGCGGTGTTCTCCATAACCCCAGAGATGTTATGGAATCTAAGAGGGGGAAATTGCGTATCGTTGACTTAGTGAGTGATATGAATGGTCCACAAGTTGTATGTCTAACTCTGACGTTACCTGATTGATATTATGTACAGTGTGAGACAAAAGTTTGCTCCCCGTGATGAAACTGAATCGTAGTAATGAGTCTCCGAACTGACTTATCCTGACTGTAGTATCTCGTTTGAGGGTCGATGCTGCTTCATTTTAGGAGGGAGCGATTTATTTACCCCGACTTGTACAGTTAGAAGCGGTAGTTGCTAACCCCCCGGAGCGATGGGAAGTGACGGCTTAGTGATCGGGCAAACCCAACCTGCTTCCTGTCCAAACTGTCTAAACTTTGGTGGGTAGTTTTGGAACTATCGTGGCTGGCAGGTCTGTTAGAATTCCGACTGTTTTACTGAACGCTCTGATTGGTTATCTTTCTCGCGTTTTGACTGGCTACGAGACCATGACGTCACACAAACGTTTTCCTTGTTAAATGTGATACAGTACAGTATAGGATATCAGTAACAATTCATTTCCTTTTTACCCTTATTATATATGTCATAATTATTTCTCAGTCAGTGTGCTGTAACCGGGTGCCAGTGCTACTGTTTGACGGAAATTTGTCTGCTAGACGGTAAAAAAATGAAATTCGATGCGGTACTCGGTAGACCGTGACGTCACTGTACCGGCCCCGGTGGCCCGTCGGAAAAATACCGAAATTGTTAATTAGGCCTTTTGGGGGTCAAAGGCAAAATAAAATGATAAAAGAATAATTATGAAGGTATTTGATTTGATTTCCTTCATTTTATAATTGATAGTTTAGCAACACTGCTTTATGATGAGTTGCCACTGAGGATGACGTCTACTAGGAACACAAAGGCAGTCATTTAGTCCTGTTCCATGTTTGAGTTCCAGGGAGGATCAAGGAATATGGGAGGGTCCAAGAAGTGTGGGTGGGAGAACCTGGCCAGCAAAGCGAGCCCATCCATCTGGGGGGATAGCTGTAAGCCCCCCCCCCCCAACCCCCAACCCCAGATGTTTTTTAAATCTGACCAATATCATGGGCATATTGAGGCCATTTGAAGTCATGTGCACTTGATATTATGGGATATTCTGAAGTCAATAGTAATTAATTTATACTATACAGAAATGCCTGAATACAATACTGCAATAAGGAAAAGTATTGGAGTTTTCTGATAAAAGGGGTTGTCCCCCGCTGGATCCGCCTTGAGTTCAGTGCCTTTCATATGACTTTCACTGTAGAGCCTTTGTCATCTACACTCTATTATACATCGTCTTTCGGTGAGTTCTTTACTGCTAGTTCTTTATTTGTTGTTATTTTATCAGACATTTAAAAATTATTTATATTATAATAGTTATCCCTTTCTTAACAGTGCATTTTCTATGATATTCATCCGTGGTTTCACTCCATTTTCTACTTCCTGAACTCTTTTTATTTAATTTATTCAATATATTACTGTTCTGCTCCACCTGATTTTAACGTTGTTTAAAGAATCTATTGTATAATATTTTATACTATATATATATACATAATAAGAGTAAAAAGGATATGAATTGTTACTGATATCCTATACTGTACTGTATCACATTTAACAAAGAAAACGTTTGTGTGACGTCATGGTCTCGTAGCCAGTCAAAACGCGAGGAAAATAACCAATCAGAGCGTTCAGTAAAACACAGTCGGAATCACAACAGCCCTGACGGGTGTGGGAGTCTCCCTCCTTCGAATCATTTATCTTCGTGACTCATGATAATACTGAATATTTACTCCTCGTATTGTGAGTGATGGATGACAAACTATCTGTTCATTACGCCAACAAGACTCTGTCAGAAAATATTTCCCAGGTACCAGCTCTTACCTGCCACTGTGTTGGACCTTAAGAATAGGAGCTTCGATGAGTAACTACAGTACTGTAATAAGGTAAGTACAATATCTCAAACTGAGGGTCACATGAATATTAGGTACCCCGGTTAATATTGACTACATGTTCGTCACAACGTAATTGGCGGTTAATATTGACTACATGTTCGTCGCAACGTAATTGGTTTTGATGGATCTTTTCTTACTACAGTATATTTTTATCTCGGAGTTCGGATATAATATTCATTTCTTGGGGGATGCTTCGTTTGGTAGATAATTAGCCCCGAGGCTGTCACTTGGCGATTTTGTTTTGTCCTCCGCCCAGTCACCTCAACTAACTAACCTCTTTGTTTTATAGCCGGCGTCTTTCACGTCCAAAAATAAATAAAATACAGTATATAAAATAAAATTACACCGTATCAATCTTCAGTAAGTTGTTTCTGTTTAATATGCCTGGGACGTTAGGTAACTTCGTACAGGAATAATTGTAAGAGAAATGAATTACAACAATACCCTATTTATTTATCTCCACTTCCTTGTTGTCAGTTTGTCTTATCGCAGTGGTGTTTTTTGTTAATGTGTTTAATGTATTAAAGTGACCATTTTGGGGGAGGGACGATGTTATTTGCTTATTGATAACGTGTTCTATAATTTACTTCTTGTCAATCACACGCCAACGTTATTATTGCTGTTATTATAATTATTTAATGATATTTGTAGTTATTTTCTGTCTATATAACCTTTCAGTACCGGTATATAGTCGTGTATTTAGAGAACAAATAATATTAATGGTGCTGTAAATTTATGTGATATGTTTACCCAAAGTATTGCAAGCAAACATATTTATTTTTGGTGTCGAGTAACAATATCACCAATTTTAGTAATGAGTTTTTTCAGCAGGGCGTATACGCGATCTAATGCGAGAATTTCAACGGGAAAACAAACAAGCTTTCAGATCAGCATAAGCCTAGGACTATTCACCTGAAGATTTGACACCCCAACAGCTTATTTCACTTTTTTATTTTATTTATTTATTTATTTTTCATTTATTTATTTATTTATTTATTTTTTTTTTTTTACGGGGATCAGCCCATCCGGGCACAGATCACTGACCCACGTCGGGGCCTGGGGGGCGAAAATTTAATAATAATAATAATAATAATAATAATGATAATAATAATAATAATAATAATAATAATAACAATAATAATAATAATAATAAAGAACAATAAAGGAATACAAAAAATGAAAAAAGATCAAAGGTGAGAAACAATATATGTATGTTGTGTTGTCAATAGTAAGAGAAACAATTGAGACCCTGCAATTGTGTGTTAATGAGGCAGAAAGTCAGATCAGCAACCTGGGACTTGGTCACAATTTTTGCAATGCCATATGACAGCAGGGTCTACCATTAGACAACACATTATGCTTCCAATATCTTCCCAGGCGGTAGGACCTCCCTGGGGAGTTTAGGTGACACTAGATAAGGTTAGGTTAGTTTGGGTTAAGTTTTGTTAGATTAGGTTTGATTAAGTTCTGTTAGATTACATTAATATAAATTTTATTAAGTTCGGTTAAGTTTTGTTAGGTTAAATCATATCAAATTTAATTAAGTTAGATCAAGTTAAATTAAATTAGATTAGCATTACCGCATTTAATCACCAGACTAACTAACCTAGAGGGTGCCTAATCTTCACGTGACCCAACACCTCGCCCCCCCCCCTTCACTACTTCCCGTTCAACAAGACTCACTAATCAGCTTCCTTCACCAGACAGAAAGTATCCCAAGTTAGGAACGGGTTGGACTAATGGGTCTCCCTTAACTCTGCAACCTGAATGGGCTGTGGAAAAACCTGTTGTAGTCAGCGGTTCTATTGGCTTATTACAGTGGTTCTAGCGGTTCTATTGGCTTATTACAGCGGTTCTAGCGGTTCTATTGGCTTATTACAGCGGTTTTAGCGGTTCTATTGGCTTATTACAGTGGTTCTATTGGTATTCTTGTTGCAGTGGTGTGTTTGGCGTCCTATATAGTGGTTCTAGTGGTTCTGTTGGCTTATTACAGTGGTTCTAGTGGTTCTGTCGGCTTATTACAGTGGTTCTATTGGTTATTGCAGCGGTTATAGTGGTTCTATTGGCTATTACAGCGGTTTCATTGGTTATATTGGCTTATTACAGTGGTTCTAGAAGTTCTGTTGGCTTATTACAGTGGTTCTATTGGCTTATTACAGTGGTTCTATTGTGTCTATTATACAGTGGTTCTATTGGCTTATTATACAGTGGTTCTTTAACTGGACTATCCACGGGCTTTACAGAAATACATTGTTATCTCAACCTCCTAACTCCCTCTTCCTTCCTCCCTCTCCCACTTCTCCCTCTTCTTACCTTTCTCCTTTATCTTACCATACTCCCCCCCCCCACTTCCCTCTCCTCCACTCCCCATTTCCTCTTCCTCCTCCTCCTCCCTCCTCCTCTCCCTCTTCTCCCTCCTCTCCGTCCTTCCCCTTCCACTCCCCTTCCACTCCTTTCTCTCCCTATTCTTGGTCAGAAAAAAGACTCGGAAATTGAAGGCGTTTCTTTGTTGTGTGTGTGTGTGTGTGTGTGTGTGTGTGTGTGTGTGTGTGAACAACATTTCGTACATAAACATGACACACAGACACACACCTGCACAACCAACACCACACACCTGCACAACCAACACCATACGCGAGACTATGAATCAGTATCGTGTCGTTAGGTTAGGTTAGGTTAAGTTAGGTTAGGTTAAGTTTGGTTAAGTTTGGTTAGGTTAGTCAGTCAGTCAATCAGTTAGCCAATTCGCTAATCACCCAATCAGCTAGTAAGTTAGCTAGTTAACCAGCCAGTCAGTCAGTCCAGTCAGTGTTACAGAATATAACCTAAATTACCTTGGACATTAGTCATGCATAAACTGTGGTGCATAATGTAAATTTACTCCACTACTGCCTCCTCTTTACCATAAACCACGGTAATAAAATATGTTAGAAATATATAATATGAACTGTACCTGAAAGTTACGGTACAAGAATGGAAATATTTAATTTTTTTACGGTAGTTCTGAGATCGTCGTAGGTGAAATAATCTTGAATAAGCTTTGTCTTGCGTGGTGTAAGCTTATGTTTAAAAGTACTGTAGTTTTACGATGAAAAAACATGGAATAATATTTTATATGTATGACGTAATATTTTTTTATAATAATGAAAATAATATATACTGGTATGCATGGCGTAATTTAATAATGCCAAATTTTTCTGGTCAAAAAAAGGAGACAAAACGCAATTACATTCATCATGATGTAAATAAATAATAAAAATAAAAATACAGCAGTTTTACGGTTAAAAAAATTTAATTATCTAATATAGTAAAAAGTTATAATGGGTCCGTAAGCCTGACGAGCTATTTGGGGGCAGTGTGGATATAGTATACTGTAGACTAAACCTTTTCTTCGGTATATGAGAAGACAGTGTGGCCGGCACTGCACTCGACTATGAGAACCGGTAACGAGTGCTGTGTCAACTTGGCAACCGCATCCCTACTGAAATGCTAAATCCTTTATAGCAGAAGTAACCGAGAAAACAATCATGCGTAAACAAACTCCTGCGTGACGATAAGTTGGTGTGGGGAAAGTTACTAAAGTTGTCCGGTGAACACACACACACACACGCACACACACACACACACGTACGTTTATAAACACGCATCATGTAAATACATCATAAAAATTACCGCATATTTACGTTAAGAAAAATATAATTACCCTTAATACGGCCACGAGTGTAATATATACCCAAATAATCAAGAATAATACGTAAGGGCGTTCGTGCATGGAGGAAATTATTCTTAAAAATGACCCAATTTTTACGACAAGAAAAACTGCAGTTCAATAAAGCGGGAATAATAATAATAATAATAATAATAATAATAATAATAATAATAATAGGTTTTATTTACAGTGGTATTATCGGACGAATTACTGTGTAGGAGAGAATAGATGTTGACAATTATGTGATGGTAGGTGCGTGTGGGTCAGTCCGTGTTTGGTGGAGGGGATGGGGGAGGTAGAGGAGAGGTGTTGTGGGTGTGTGGGGGAGGAGAGGTGTTGTGGTGGAGGTGGAGGAGAGGTGTTGTGGGTGTGTGGGGGAGGAGAGGTGTTGTGGGTGTGTGGTATGTGAGTCATGTGTGTGTGTGGTGTCTGTCTGTCTGTGTGTGTGAGCCTTATGGGACAAATGACAGACAGGAAGAATGACAACACAGAGAACTGAAGAATAAGGTGGACAGAGAGAGAGAGAGAGAGAAAGAGACTCTCTCTCTCTCTCTCTCTCTCTCTCCTTTATCCATCCATTCTTTTATAACTTCATTCATTAGCTAAGTCCTTCATCTATGCTTCTTTCATTAACTCTCTGCATTCACTAGTTCCTCCCACTCTCCTTTCAATCTCACCACGACTGAATTCTCTGTCACTTCATTCAATCCCTCTTTATTTCTTTATATAATTTCTTTCATTTTTTCATTAATTTTCATTCCATTTAGTTTAATCTTCCTTCTTTTCAACTTTTAGTATAATTTATTGAAACTTAAACTGATCTAAATTAACCTTTCCTTAAATTTCAGCTTCACGGAAAATATTAATTTCCTTTACGTGGCTTGATCATATTTTCTCAAATTCTTGGACTTGAGGAAAAAATGAAATTCCTTGAAAACGGCATAATATTTTATTTGTTTTATTATTTGTTTCTGTGTTGTTTTTATCCAGGTTTTGTTTCTTGTTTTGTTTTGCTGTCTGTCTGTCTCTCTGTCTGTCTCTCTGTCTGTCTGTCTGTCTGTCTGTCTGTCTGTCTGTCTGTCTGTCTGTCTGTCTGTCTGTCTCGTTTTAATTCTTTATCATCCTGTTCTTTCTATGTGTTTTTTTTTCTCATAATTTTGTTTTATTTTATCTAATAATTTCTGGAGGATTATACGGTATATACATAAATAAACACACACGCACACACACACACACACACACACACATACACACACACACACACACACACACACACACACACACACACACACACACACACGGTATGTCGCTGTCACTCATTCTTCCTGCTGTTAAATATGTATTATGTTGTGGCAGTTCTTCCCTTCCGTAACAAACCCTCATATTAGGTTCATCTCTGTTGTTTCACACTCACCTGCATTGGATCATCTGGTGATTAGACTCCAAGCTTATTTCACTTGGAGATTAACCTCCCTAATGGTAGACTTAACTAACCTAACTTAAGCCTAAACTAACCTAAATTAAACCCTAACAACCTCAACTAATCTCATTTAAACCTAACCTAAATTAAACTTACGTAATTTAAACCTAACCCAATATAACCCAACTTTACCGAACCTAACCAAACGTAACACTAACCAACCCTAACACCAAACTAACCTTACATTAACCAAATCTAACACTAACCCCAAGATAGCATTAGGGTGATTAATCTTCAAGTGAAATAAGCTCAGGGTTACTAACTATTCTTCAGGGTATAATTGTCATCACCCAGCAGCAGCAGTGCGGATACCTTACTACTGGACGCCTTGTTATCATTCTCGTTCACCCACACCACTGCTCCCTACGTCTCCACACCTCCCCCCACACCACTGCTCCCTACGTCTCCACACCTCCCCCCACACCACTGCTCCCTACGTCTCCACACCTCCCCCCACACCACTGCTCCCTACGTCTCCACACCTCCCCCCGTTTCTTTTAGCGAGTCGTTCATTCCATCCTTCCATATCCTTCTTTCGTTATCCATTCTCCTTCCTTTTGTCATCCACTTCTGTTTGTTTGTTTTTTATCAATATTTTTCATTCCCTCTTTCTGAATTTTGTAGGTAACATCTTAGCTCTCTCTCTCTCGCATCATTTAGCAAGAAAGATGGATAGAGAGAGACAGAGATACAGACAGACAGAGAGACAGACAGAGACAGAAAAGCATAAAAGAGACAGACAAAAAACAGAGACGGACAGACAGACAAAGAGACATAAACAGTCAAAGGGACAGACAGACAGAGTAAAACATAATGCCTAGAAGCACCTCAACCCACCTCCCCATTTCTCCCCCAATCCCTTTCCCCATTTCCCCCCACCCCCACACCCTCCCACCCCCACACCCACCCACCCCCACACCGTCCCTCTCCTTCCCCTTCCCTAGATGTTAGACCAGACTGGTATATACACATCTTGACACTGTACCTGAGAGCTGCACACCAAGTTGTCCCACCAGCCACCTCCTCCACATTTTTATCCTCAACTTTACTGTAAGACTTGTTGACTCACCCTGGCAATTACACTGACCTTCTTTAATTACCTGCAGGCAAAACTTCTTGACCAATTTTCGCTGGGATCTGGCCTGGATTTTCACCTCTCTCTCTCTCTCTCTCTCTCTCTCTCTCTCTCTCTCTCTCTCTCTCTCTGTAGACTTATATTTGATATTTATTTCATTTATTTGACTTTCTATGAATACCAATCCTGGTTTATTCACTCACTCACTCACTCACTCACTCACTCACTCACTCACTCACTCACTCACTCTATAACTAAGTCGCGGTAAGGCAGTTTTTATCCAATTGGTGATCTCTGTTTTGCTTCCCACGTATTATTATTATTTTTTTTCTTTTTGCCCTTTTTTACGTTCCACTGTTTTGGTATCACCTGAACATTAGCCCCCAGCTTATTTCACCTGATGATCAAATACACTAACGCTACCAGAGTGGGTTAGGTTGTGTTAGGTTAGATTATGTTAGGTCAGGTTAGATTAGGCTTTGTTAGACTAAGTTGGGTTAGGTTAGGTTAGGTTAGGTTAGGTTAGGTTAGGTTAGGCTTTGTTAGACTAAGTTGGGTTAGGTTAGGTTAGGTTAGGTTAGGTTAGGTTAGGCTTTGTTAGACTAAGTTGGGTTAGGTTAGGGTGTTGAATCATCAGATGGTCACTGTTTTGAAGCTTGTACTGGACTGAACCCTCGATCAGAATCTTTCACTTGTGACTTAAAAGTTACCACAGATGCTGTTTTTAGAACGTGTGTGTGTGTGTGTGTGTGTGTGTGTGTGTGTGTGTGTGTGTGTGTGTGTGTGTGTGTGTGTGTGTGTGTGTGTGTGTGTGTGTGTGTGTGTGTGTGTGTGTGTGTGTGTGTGTGTGTGTGTGTGTGTGTGTGTGTGTGTGTGTGTGTGTGTGTGTGTGTGTGTGTGTGTGTGTGTGTGTGTGTGTGTGTGTGTGTGTGTGTGTGTGTGTGTGTGTGTGTGTGTGTGTGTGTGTGTGTGTGTGTGTGTGTGTGTGTGTGTGTGTGTGTGTGTGTGTGTGTGTGTGTGTGTGTGTGTGTGTGTGTGTGTGTGTGTGTGTGTGTGTGTGTGTGTGTGTGTGTGTGTGTGTGTGTGTGTGTGTGTGTGTGTGTGTGTGTGTGTGTGTGTGTGTGTGTGTGTGTGTGTGTGTGTGTGTGTGTGTGTGTGTGTGTGTGTGTGTGTGTGTGTGTGTGTGTGTGTGTGTGTGTGTGTGTGTGTGTGTGTGTGTGTGTGTGTGTGTGTGTGTGTGTGTGTGTGTGTGTGTGTGTGTGTGTGTGTGTGTGTGTGTGTGTGTGTGTGTGTGTGTGTGTGTGTGTGTGTGTGTGTGTGTGTGTGTGTGTGTGTGTGTGTGTGTGTGTGTGTGTGTGTGTGTGTGTGTGTGTGTGTGTGTGTGTGTGTGTGTGTGTGTGTGTGTGTGTGTGTGTGTGTGTGTGTGTGTGTGTGTGTGTGTGTGTAAAGGAGACTTATATAGCGCGTCTATAAACCTAAAAATCAGTGTCATATTAACATTGAACCTCTGAATTTATGTATTTACGAATATGAATGTGTTTTGGGGGAGATATATCGTATATACAGTAGAATATACAGTATATACATGGCCATAGATACCCCCAACACACACGAAAAGCATATATACTTCGGTTCAAGACTTCAAAGTTGGCACAAACTTGATTTTTGGCTCGATAAACATACAGTACAATATTGTGAACGTCTTGTTTTCATACCTACGATACACACGTATATTCTAGAAATAATACCTCGACATATATGAACCTCTGATAAGTACGAACCCTCCACCTAACACACATCAAAGGGAATTATTTACACCGGGTGCGATAACCACACCACGCAGGGCTGGCGACACACACAATCCCGGGTAGCGAGTCCCAGGACGATAAAATTGTTGGCACCTTGGCAGCGAGCGTAAAGCCTAGTATACACTGGTCGACATGCCGTCCGACACGGCAAGCCTGACCGACAGTGTCGATTAGGCTTGCCTGATGAGTTAGTTGTACACTGCAGCCACTGTCAGTCGTTGTCAGACCACGGTGTTGTGGACAAAGGCTCCAGTTTCGCGGGCAATGAAAGCTGCTTTGTGGAGTGTGGTGACGGCTTGTGGGATAAAGAAGAGTGAAGAAAAGAACATGGTGATACAAACAGTAGTTAATGAAGAGGGACTCCAGGGGAAGTCTTAAGTCCATATCTAATGAACTTGTAATAGAAAATGAAGGGAATTTTCAAAATTATATCAGAATGTTACTAACGCCCTCTTTTTCTCGTCTTAAGAAAGTAATACCCGCTAATAGAGAGTATTGCGGCAGGAGCGTCTCAAAGCTACTCTCCAGTATCCAGCAACTGGATGCTCTATGCAAGTTTTCAATATTCCACACGCATTTCTAAACAAATTCTGAGTGTAATAATTCCTGAGACATGCCAAACTATCTACGAAGTACTACTAATGTAACTGTTTACACAACAGCCTATTATATGTATGTATAATATAGACAAACCGTAGCATTGTTTACAAAATAACCATCCAACACACTGACAGTTGTGGCATCCGGCAGGGCGTGGTGATCGAACACCAGAAAAACCGTCATAAATCAGACACGGAGTTAGGTTAGGTTGGATTTGATTAATTTGGGTTAGGTTAGCTTAGATTGTGATGGTTTCAGGTTCTGTTAGGTTAGGTAAAATTAGGTTTGGTCACCAGACAACATGTGTAAATATGTAAGTTTCTCGGCAGCCTGACCTGTGTCTGGAGAGAGGAGAGAGTTGCCGTGTTGACATCTGATATAAATTCGTAACAACACAACCTGAGGTGACCTGATCTGAAGTAACATTTAAAGCTGATAGAAAAGAATTGTATTGTATTGTGTAAGGTCGCAGCCGTCCTCACTAGCATTTCAGTCGAATACAGTCAAATGAATTACTTATTACAGTAGCGTCTCTTGTTGCCTCGTGTAGGTGAACAAAGCCCCTCAGGCGTACTATTTCGTCCCTGGGTTAATTCGATATCTACTGACCCCTCCGTTTATTTCCAGAAGATAATTAGGATCACCTGTAGATTAACCCCCCAGCTTTTTTAAATCTAATACCAGCCCCTCTAACGGTAACCTTAACCTAACCTAACCTAACCTAACCTAACCTAACCTAATACCAGCCCCTCTAACGGTAACCTTAACCTAACTTAACCTTAAACTAACGCAAGCCAAACTTAACTTAAACTCTAGCACCCTCTACTCTAATTACACACCTAACTCACACATACCTGACTCGGAAATTCTTAGCACCCTCTTCTCTAATTACACACCTGACTCACACATTCTCAGCATCCTCTACTCTAATTACACACCTAACTCGCACACACACACCTGACTCACACACATACACACACCTGACTCAGATATTCTCAGCATCCTCTACTCTAATTACACACCTAACTTACACACCTGACAGACTTATCCTTGTATTACCTTCAGTGGCCCACGAAGCGATAATAATACAAGGTTGCTTTGAGGAGTAGCAGGTCCTTGATGACGGTGTGAGAGGTGGAGGAAATAGACGAGGAGATGGAGAAGACAATGGTAAAGGAGGAGGAGTAGGAGAAGGAGGAGGAGGGGGAGTAGGAGGTGGAGGAAGAGGAGGAGGACAACGACACCACCCCACTCAAATCACCCCTCACTAAACCCCACTCTACCCCACTCACCCCCATCCCTCACTAAACCTCATACTACCCCCACTCCATCTAAATCCCCCCTCCCCCACCACCCGATATCCAACACTCCCCCTCCCCCCTTTTCCCCACCCTATTCCTCTACCCTACCCCCCTACACCACCCCCACCTCACCCCCCCTATCCCACCCCACCCCCCACCCCTTATAAGAGACATATTTCCTCAAGTCACCTAAACCTTGGGCTGACGACGTTCCTTCTGCAATAATAACAGTCACCATTATTTTACACCACTTTATGGTCTCTCGGTTTTTTTTTTTCGGCTCGTTTCCTTTTTTTAGGGGGATGGGGGGGTCGGGTTTTTTTTAGTTTTTCGATTATTTTTTTCCATTTTTTTTCGTGTTTGTTTTAGCTTCGTTTCCAACTATTTTTTTTGGGGGGGGGGTGGTGGTTTTAGGTTTATTTTTTTTTAAGTTCGTTTCTAATATTAATTTTTAAGTTCGTCTCTTATTTGTATTTTATTTTATTTATTTTTTTAGTTATGTTTCCTCTTCTTCATCTGTTTTATTTGAAGTTCGTCTCGTAATTTTTCCCTCTTTTTTATTATTATTATTATTTATTTTCCTTATTTTCCGACCGCCTACTACGTTTATCATATCTTTAGATGCATCCCTACTTTTTAACCCTTATAAAGAAATTAAAGGAGAAAGAAATAAAGAGGGGAGATAAAGAAAGAGGAGAAAAAGAGGAGGATAAAGGGGTAAATACCGCAAGAAAGAGAAAATAAAGAATGACAGAGGAGAAAAAGTAGAGATAGAATTGATGTTTAAATACATTGGTAAGATTAAAAAAATCCTGACAAAAATTTCCACATTTAAATTAATTATTCTATCAATTATGTAATGTTTTCTAAATTTAACATAAAGAAATACTTAATATATACCCAGTGTTTTTACTACTAATTTTAATAGTTGTGTTGGACGATACTTAAAGCAATAACCACATAAAGGATACACTGTTATTTATATCTAGGTTAAAACATCAAATACCGTCACCACATAGAGGAGTTATTGAAATCACCTGAAGATTAAACACCCTAACCTAACCTAACCTAACCTAACCTAACCTAACCTTAACCTTAACCTTAACCTAACCTAACCTAACCTAACCTAACCTAACCTAACCTAACCCTATAATCTTCAGGTGATCACAATGACGACAATTGCGGTTTATAATACATACGAAATACTGTGAATCATAATGAACTAAATAGAAAAAAAAAACATCAAACAAGATTCAAAATAAAATATAAATGTCACTATAAGTTTAGACACAATAAAAATGTCCAATCTAGTTTTAGTGAATCCACGAACTTCTTGATTCAATAAATTGCTAATGGAGTCCCAATTACCAAGAACGACACACACACACACACACACACACACACACACACACATATACCTTTTTTATAGTCGTAATTTTACCTTCAAATCAAAGCTTGTATTGATGACTCTGTGATTGATAGGAGTCACTCTCTTTATCATCACTAGGGAAGGATAACTCGATCACCCAACAGTTCAGGTTAATTATACCCGATCGTTTTTGCTGTATAATGACAGGTGTCTGGAGGAGGGAGGAGGGAGGGTGGGTAGTGTGTGTGTGTGTGTGTGTGTGTGTGTGTGTGTGTGTGTGTGTGTGTGTGTGTGTGTGTGTGGATGCTGAGTGGCGGAGAGACACAAGCAGCACCCTATCAGCACTTAAATTGCTAGCACCCAATATTGATCTGTACAAACCAACTCAGTCCAACTCCTGCTTCCTTCCTCACACCGACACACTCACCTACCCAGTCCACCCCACCTCACTTTACCCCTCTCACTCACTCTCTTTCTCTCTCTCTCTCTCTCTCCTGGTTACTCTCTCTCCGTTTATTCTCTTTCTTCTCCGTTTACTGTCCCTCTTCATTCGTTTATTCTCTCTCTCTCTTCTCCGGTTACTCTCTCTCTCTGTCTCTCATTCTTTTTAGTATTTTTTTTCTTTATTCTACATCGGTTTCTTTTGTTGTTCCTTTCTCCGTGATTGGTATGTCCCGGTGAGTGTGGTATGGGGGGGGGAGGTGTGTGTGTGTGTGTGTGTGTGTGTGTGTGTGTTTTGTTTCTCCCGCCCTTATCTGTGTCTGTCTGGAGGCTGTTGTGTTTGTCTTCTGGGGGATTTGGATAGACACTCTTCCTCGCCCTTGACATACATACATACATACATACATACATACATACATACATACATACACGAGAAACAAAAAATACTGTAAAATTCCACCTTTTTTTGTTTTTTTATCACGAAACGCAATACAACACGATAATACTCACTTGGATAGATTTAATATTCATAGTAATTACATCACACGCTGAATGACTGAACACACACACGGGGTCCAAACTTAATATACCTGTTGTAATATTCTGTCATATCAATCATCCCAGGTAAGGTTAGGAGGTCAATAGGTCATGTTACGTACAGGTGTGAAGAAGATGTTTAGGTTAGGTTAGGTCAGGTCAACACACACACACACACACACACACACAAAGGCTTCCCAAATAGTATCCTTCTAGCTTGTAAACCTCTGCTACGTTACTTTCCCTTCACTCCTGCAGGACTCACTGGCTACCACCACCCTCTCTCTCTCTCTCTCTCTCTCTCTCTCTCTCTCTCTCTCTCACCACTTTGTTTACCCTCTCACTCTTCACTCTCCCTTCCCCCCTTCACCCCACTCAGTTACTCTCTTATTTTTTCTTCTTTTTTATCCTCTCCCTTACTCTCCACTCCCCCCAAATCTCTTAAGTATTTCGTTATTCATTTCTCTTATTTTTTTCCTTTCTCTCTTTTTTCCCCGTTACACACCTGTCATATCAAGGTTTTTTTTTCCCAGTCGGTTCTCTATAGTTGTTTTTCTCTCTCTCTACGTTCGTGCAAAAAAATAAATAGAAAAAATATCTATTCTTTTCCAATGCTTACAATCTATACCCGTCGATCTGGTGACATACATACATACATACATACATACATACATACATACATACATACATACATACATACATACATACATGCATACATACATACATGACAGGCAGACAGACACCCGCACGCACTCAACCACCCACAACACCGTTTTATCCTTCCAAGTAATCTTTCATTTCTCTCTCATCAATCTCCCTATCTCCCTGGAGTTCCTGACGTCCCTTATCTCTCAACAGTCCTTCAAGTTGGTAGAGACATTGCAAGCTCTCTCTCTCTCTCTCTCTCTCTCTCTCTTTCTCTCTCTCTCAGACGCGCAGGTAATTGGAATACTGTGGTAGCGAGTCTCAGCTTAGCTCCTGATACGATCGCGTCAAAAGAGGATTTTCCACCCGCATTTGCAACACCGTGTGATTATTATCCTGTGTAAAGGACGTCTCAGATATTGTCGCTATTGATGTATTCCAGGAAGGTGAGGTCTTGGTGGTTTCCTAAGTTAGAATCCTCTGTAAGTGCTGAATCGTGTCAGGTATTTGATTGGGTGGAAGTGATATGTAATATAATTGGTCTCTTAACAACTATACCTTGTTTAGTTTAATCACCTGCTACCTTTAACTATGGCCTGTTAATTCCTTTGCCGATATTCATTGTTATGGGTTAGTGGGGTTTTTTTTTATAATCCCCATTGGACCAAAAATAAAAAGTTTATATCGATACACTACAAAAGGTGATCCAGTCTGTTCCATCTTGTTCCTTTTTTATAAACTTTATCCATCTTTTATTTTATGTATCTTCATCAGTGACTGCCCTCAATGCAGACACTGACCAGCCACGGACAGTGACATGGGCAGTGACCACCTCGTTTTCCATTACCAGGAACACAATGACTCACATCCCTTCAGTAATTCCTAACACGAGTGCTGAATAAACCCTCCAACGGCGTCAACAGCCTCTTGCTCACTGGTGCTCCCCCGACAACCTGTTTACCTGTACCTGTATACCTGTAACTGGGGGGCCACGGCTACTCTCACAACACTTGACACTACAGTTAAACCTCCATATAGCGGACTTCACTCTCCATATATTCCGTTAGATGGGGGTTTTTCACACGAGACACTCGATATAACGGACTTACATTGATATATACTTTTTTAGTTGGGTTTCATATATAACGGATACTCGATATTACGGATTTACATCACTATATAGTTCGCTAAATAGAGAGACGTGTGTGTGTGTGTGTGTGTGTGTGTGTGTGTGTGTGTGTGTGTGTGTGTGTGTGTGTGTGTGTGTGTGTGTGTGTGTGTATTATCCATAAAATATGTGATTTATCTGTTTCTCTCTCATATAGATATCTATTTAACAGACATAGATTAATGTACACACCCACCTACATACATACATACATACATACATATCGAACCATTAAATTAACGCATTAAGCTAAACTATTAAACACAAGGTCGACAAAACAAAGCACTCAACCGACTCAACATTTAACAATAAAAATATTCGACGTCTTCAGCACTTTCTTGCCCCGAGCAGTAAGGGAGGGAAGGCTGGTGTAAAGCGCTATTTTCCCGCAAGGTTGGCTCTCTGGACGACCACTCTTCAACTTGTGGCTTTGTTCTGCTGAGAGGGCGATTTTAAGGGAGGTATTCTCTTTAATGGGGCGCTCTTAGGGAGGCTTTCTTAAGGGAGTGTTCTCTTTAGGGAGCGTTCTTAAGGGGATGTTCTCTAAAGGGGGAAGTCTTAGGGGAGATTTCTCTTTGGGGAGCGTTCTCTAAAGGGGGTGTTTTTCTCAGGGGAGCGTTCTCTAAGGAGGGCATTCTTAAAGGGAACGTTCTCTTAAGGGGGCATTTTTATGGGAGCGTTCACTAAAGGGGGTGTTTCTCTTAGGGAAGCGTTCTCTAAAGGGGACATTCTCAGAGTCACGTGTATGGAGAAGAACTCTTGTG
Source organism: Homarus americanus (assembly GCF_018991925.1). Taxonomy (NCBI): domain Eukaryota; kingdom Metazoa; phylum Arthropoda; class Malacostraca; order Decapoda; family Nephropidae; genus Homarus; species Homarus americanus. Next base: position 17,703,646 of record NW_024736071.1, read on the forward strand.
TGAGAAGGACTAGAGATAGATAAGAGAGAACAAATATTCGCTCCAGGATAATGTGTTTTGGAGACACAAACTGAGAGAGAGAGAGAGAGAGAGAGAGAGAGAGAGAGAGAGAGAGAGAGGCGGGAGAACTACTTAAATGTTATATTAGGTTAGGTTAGGTTAGGTTAGGTTAGGTTAGGTTAGGCTAGGCTAGGTTAGTGTCCCTTATATTAGTATTAACTTATATTGGGCACTGTTTGGACGGAGGCTAATAAGATTACCGTTGTCCATTAGCACTATACGACGTCTTGATACCCTTTGTTCTATTAATAGGACTGTAAGCTACTATATCTCTTAAGACCTATTAATTCTCTGGGTCCTATTATTTCTCTGGGTCCTATTAAGACTGTAACCTATTTTAATCTTCAAATTCCCCCAGAAATTCTTTACATATAAATAATAAAAAATAATAATAATAATATAAAAAAAATTCGCAGAAAGAAAAAAAAAACGCCGATGGATACTAAATTAATTAGGTAATTAGAGTTTAATGAGAGGATCACTGGAGGACACAAGGACAGTAATTACCCCTGTCCTCTCATCAAAGGGGCTGAGGGGAAAGTAGGGGGAGGAAAGAGAGGTTGGAGGAGAGAGGGAGGAGAAGAAAGAGGGGTGGTGGGTTGGGAAAGGGAAGATGGGGGGTAGAGGGGAAATTTGTAGGGGATGATGGGGAGAAGAAAGGGGGAGGAAGGGGGAATGAGGAAATAATGAGGGTAGGAGGAGGGAGAGGAGAAATATTTTAGGTGATGAAGAGATACGAGAGGTAGAAAGTGGAAGAGAAGAAAGGAGAAAGGAGGTTAGGAAAAGGGGAACTATAGGAAAGAAGAGATTGAGAGAGAAGGAGGAAGGAGGGGGTGGGAAGGGAGAAGGATGGTTAGAATGAGAGTGGCAGAGAAGAGGAGGGAAAATTGTAGAGAAGGAGATGATGAGAGAGGAGAAGAAAGAATAGGCGGAGGGGGAAGGAGAGAGGGAAGTAATGAGACAAAATGAGAGAGAGAGGGGGAGTGAGAAAAGACGGGAAAGTCGTAGGGAAGAGAGAGAAGAGATGAGAAGAGAGAAAGAGGAATTGAAAGAGAGAGAGAAGAGCGAAAGGGGAGTTGAGAGAGAGATGAGACTTTGAGAGAATAAGAGAACAGACGAAAATTGCAAATGAATGAGAGAGAAGCGAAAGAGAGAAAAAAAAGATGAGATTTATGAGATGGAGAACAGACAGGAGTTGTAAGAGAATGTGACTGAGAGAAGAGAGAAAGGGGAGTTGTGAGAGAGAGAGAGAGAGAGAGAGAGAGAGAGAGAGAGAGAGAGAGAGAGTGAGATATTAGGAAAGGGTAACGAGAGAGGACGGAAGGGAAGAAGGGGATGAATATGAATTAGCCCCAATTAGCCGACGCTGTTGTATGTCATTATCTTTTACACAACTCCCGGATAGAAAGACAAGGAAAATATTTTAGATTTGTGTAAAGTGATAAAAAATGGTGTTAAAGTGTTGAGTGGGTGAAGTTAAAGATTGATAAGACTGATAAATCCAGGGTTTAAATACTGTATAGGTCAATTACAGTTACCTTGAAATTGGAAAACTTCAAAACTGAATAAGAATCTTTGTTGTAAAATAAAACAAAGTGAATTTACACCAAAACTCTGGAATTTTAGAATTAGCAACTCATGGAGATTAGTCTCCCCTCATTTCGCCTGGTGATTAAATACCCTGATGCTAACCTCATCCTAACCTAATCCTAACCTAACCTAACCTAACCTCTCCATTTAGTATTAGGGTGTTGGATGATCAGGAGAAATAAACTGGGGTTTCTAATTTTCATGAGGAACTAAAATTAAAATTACAAGTCCAGGAATTAGGTTGGGTTAGGTTAGGATAATTTATGTAACTGAGGAAAACGTCGTCAGGAAATAACTGGACATTAATACTGACATGCGCTAGTGTTTACACGCAACAGCTGTGCCGTGACGTCATCATGAGGTGATTTTAATGATTTTGATTTTGCCGCTTGCAGCGGCTACTTTATTGTGCACCCCACACTCATCCTGTGAGCGGTAGCGCAAAAGGATTACAGAGTAGGGTTTACAAAGGGTCATAATAATTAACCCCGGTTGTCAGGATATTATGGCACCGAAAGTTACACAGTATTTCATTTACATTATTTGTTTAGTTCTATACATAAAGGGTAACTTATTCACAAATGCGTGAGAACAGGCGTGTGAGGCAGTATGTCTGGCCTCACACTTTGTTATTCACATTTACGTGGGAGGTATTCAAGCACATTACGTATTTGGTTCTGTACATGAGAATTGATATAGTTACTAAGTGCAAAAAAGTGGATACAATCTTAATATGTCGGCTATCTTGCCATTAGAGATGAAGTGTTGTGCCATTTCACACACAGTGTGCTTGGACCTGTCCTAAAGGTTCTATCTTCACACAGTCGAGGACGTAGTGTTCAAGTGTGTGGCCATATGTATGCCACACACTTTTAGTTTTGTTTACATCTGCTTGAGAAACATACTGCCAAAGGTACTTATATCCTAACCTTAATCTGAACACAACATCTTGTAATCTAGTGATCTTGTTACTTGCTCCATATACATGGATCGACTAGTGCCTGTTTGCACTTGTCTACTTGCGTCAAACTCATCAATAAGTTCTTTCCTAGTTACAGTTTTAAGGGTTCTTTTTGACGAACCAAATTGTATTCCACGGTGTCTTTGTTAGACGCGAGTTTGGCAGGGGCATCAACTCTGTCATGTTTTATGAGGCCTATGTGAGGGATCCACAACAGTTTGACCCTGACACCCCGGTCAACAAGGCACGCATATTTGTGTCTGGCTTCAGAGACAAGATCGTGACAACGTGAGTCGAGGGTACCAAGGGCAAGTAGTGAGGATAGAGAGTCAGTGATGATGAGACGTGTCAGTAACAGTGGTTTCAATGAATTTAATAGCTGTGAGTATGGCAACTAATTCAGTTTGTAGAGTGGATGCCCAGTTGTTAATTCTAACTCCTTTCTCAATTATATTACCGTCAGGTTGAGTCACAACAATAGCACTTCCAGCCTCCACAGGCGGTGTTTGATCCATCAGTGTAGATGGTCCGTGTGATATTATCATCAGTCTGTAGAGTGTGTATGTGTTCAAGAGCTCTCAATTTGGAAGTGTGTTGAGATAAATGCTTTGTATAATTAATTTTTAGGCGGATACGTCGGTATTGTGATATCGAAGGAACTGTCCGCCAGGGTAAAGCTGTTGTGTCTCAACTTTGTACAGGTGGTCTAGTCCAAATATCTTCATATGTGTAGCTGTAGTTTGGATCCATTTAGACTCAGTAGTCCCATGGTTCATACATTCTAGCAATTTTAAGGAAACAATGTTATCAGGATCACCACGCAGAAGCCTCAGGGCATATCATGAGGTTGACTTCAATTATTCTATCGACACTGGGTATACCTAGTTCTTTCCTCATATGCGCCGTCGG
>NW_024736071.1:17707265-17719765 GCF_018991925.1 Homarus americanus
AGGCACCCCAGGACCACCTGAACTTTAGGCACCCCAGGGACCACCTGAACTTTAGGCACCCCAGGACCACCTGAACTTTAGGCACCCCAGGGGACCACCTGAACTTTAGGCACCCCAGGGGACCACCTGAACTTTAGGCACCCCAGGGACCACCTGAACTTTAGGCACCCAGGGACCACCTGAACTTTAGGCACCCCAGGGGACCACCTGAACTTTAGGCACCCCAGGGACCACCTGAACTTTAGGCACCCCAGGGACCACCTGAACTTTAGGCACCCAGGGGACCACCTGAACTTTAGGCACCCCAGGGGACCACCTGAACTTTAGGCACCCCAGGGGACCACCTGAACTTTAGCACCCCAGGGACCACCTGAACTTTAGGCACCCCAGGGACCACCTGAACTTTAGGCACCCTTAGGACCACCTGAACTTTAGGCACCCCAGGGGACCACCTGAACTTTAGGCACCCCAGGGGACCACCTGAACTTTAGGCACCCCAGGGGACCACCTGAACTTTAGGCACCCCAGGGGACCACCTGAACTTTAGGCACCCCAGGGGACCACCTGAACTTTAGGCACCCCAGGGGACCACCTGAACTTTAGGCACCCCAGGGGACCACCTGAACTTTAGGCACCCCAGGGGACCACCTGAACTTTAGGCACCCCAGGGGACCACCTGAACTTTAGGCACCCCAGGGGACCACCTGAACTTTAGGCACCCAGGGGACCACCTGAACTTTAGGCACCCCAGGGGACCACCTGAACTTTAGGCACCCCAGGGGACCACTGAACTTTAGGCACCCCAGGGACCACCTGAACTTTAGGCACCCCAGGGGACCACCTGAACTTTAGGCACCCCAGGGGACCACCTGAACTTTAGGCACCCCAGGGGGACCACCTGAACTTAGGCACCCCAGGGGACCACCTGAACTTTAGGCACCCCAGGGGACCACCTGAACTTTAGGCACCCAGGGGGACCACCTGAACTTTAGGCACCCCAGGGACCACCTGAACTTTAGGCACCCAGGGGACCACCTGAACTTTAGGCACCCCAGGGGACCACCTGAACTTTAGGCACCCCAGGGGACCACCTGAACTTTAGGCACCCCAGGGGACCACCTGAACTTTAGGCACCCCAGGGGACCACCTGAACTTTAGGCACCCCAGGGACCACCTGAACTTTAGGCGCCCCAGGGACCACCTGAACTTTAGGCGCCCCAGGGACCACCTAGTTTAGGGCGCCCCAGGGGACCACCTGAACTTTAGGCGCCCCAGGGACCACCTGAACTTTAGGCACCCCAGGGGACCACCTGAACTTTAGGCACCCCAGGGGACCACCTGAACTTAGGGCACCCCAGGACCACCTGAACTTTAGGCACCCCAGGACCACCTGAACTTTAGGCACCCAGGACCACCTGAACTTTAGGCACCCCAGGGACCACCTGAACTTTAGGCACCCCAGGGACCACCTGAACTTAGGCGAACTTTAGGCACCCCAGGGGACCACCTGAACTTTAGGCACCCCAGGGGACCACCTGAACTTTAGGCACCCAGGACCACGCGTCTGTTGGTGTCAGAGAGACTTTACCTATCAGTTTGTCTTTACAGTACTGGTGGCTTACTGTGTTGTATGGTGACAGCACTGGTGGCTTACTGTGTTGTAGGGTCACAGCACTGGTGGCTTACTGTGTTGTATGGTCACACTGTTGTTTTGTTGTATGAGAGAGAGAGGGGATAAAGGCAAAGTGAGAGAGAGAGAGAGAGAGTCGGCAGAATAGCGAGGCTGGGAGTTGTGTTGGTGTGTGAGAGCTAATGTTTGATATAAATTCAGATGGACGACCGATTCACAGTGGCAGGAAGGGAGTTGACTGTACTAGGGAGAGGGAAGGGAAGGGGGAGAGGAAGGGAAGAGAGAGGAAGGGAGTGTTAGGGTAGTGGAAGAGAGTTGACTGAGCTAGGGAGGGAGGTGAAGGGAGTAGTAAGGGAGTGGAAGGGAGGGAGAGGAAGAGGAAGGGAGTGACGAAAGGAGTAGTAGTAGGGTAGTGAAAGAAGAGAAAGGGTATGGGAGGGTAGAAAGAAGGGAGGAAGGGGGAGGTGAGAGGAAGAGAGAAAAGTGGAGGGAGTGGTGAGGAGGTGGGGTGGGGGGGTGTTTGAGAGATAGTTGAGAAAGTGAAGGTAGAAGGTTGAGATGAGGGTGAGAGGGTGAGGAGGTAGTAGAGAGTGGGTGAGGGAGCAAGATAAGAGAGACTGGAGCAGGGAGTAAGAGGTAAAGAAGCGAAAGATTGAAGTGTAGCGAGAGAGAAAAAAAAAGGGGACAGGCAGAGGTGAGTATATTGCCGCTGGAGACTGGCACGACCAAGGGGACATATGGTGATATAGGCAATTTACTGATGATAGGACGGGTGATGGAGGGGTGATGGATAGTGTGATGGAGAGGTGATGGATAGAGTGATGGAGGGTGATGGATGGTGATGGAGAGGTGATGGATAGAGTGATGGAAAGGGTGATGGATAGTGTGATGGGGGTGATGGATAGTGTGATGGGAGGTGATGGATAGTGTGATGGATAGTGTGATGGATAGAGTGATGGAAGGGTGATGGATAGTGTGATGGAGGTGATGGATGAATGATGGAAGGGTGATGGATAGTGTGATGGAGGGTGATGGATAGTGTGATGGAGGGTGATGGATAGTGTGATGGAGGGTGATGGATAGTGTGATGGATAGTGTGATGGATAGAGTGATGGAAGGGTGATGGATAGTGTGATGGAGGTGATGGATAGAGTGATGGAAGGGTGATGGATAGTGTGATGGAGAGGTGATGGATAGAATGATGGATGAGTGATGGAGGGGTGATGGATAGAGTGATGGAGGGGTGATGGATAGTGTGATGGAGAGGGATGGATAGAGTGATGGAGGAGGTGATGGAGGTGATGGATAGGTGATGGAGGTGATGGAGGGGGTGATGGATAGTGTGATGGAGGGTGATGGATGAAGTGAAGGGTGATGGATAGTGTGATGGAGGTGATGGATAGTGTGATGGAGAGGTGATGGATAGTGTGATGGAGAGGTGGAGGTGATGGATGAAAGTGATGGATAGAGTGATGGAGGGTGATGGATAGTGTGATGGGTGATGGATAGAGTGATGGAAGGTGATGGATAGTGTGATGGAGGTGATGGATAGTGTGATGGATAGGTGATGGATAGTGTGATGGAGAGGTGATGGATAGTGTGATGGATAGAGTGATGGAGGTGGATAGTGTGATGGAGAGGTGATGGAGGTGATGGATAGGTGATGGAAGGGTGATGGATGGTGTGATGGAGGTGATGGATAGTGTGATAGATAGAGTGATGGAGGGTGATGGATAGTATGATGGATAGTGATGGATAAAGTGATGGAGGGGTGATGGATAGTGTGATGGAAGGGTGATGAATAGAATGATGGATAGAGTGATGGGAGGGTGATGGGTTAGTGATGGATAGTTATGAATAGAATGATGGATATAATGATGGATAAAGTGATGGAGGGGTGATGGATAGAATGATGGAGGAGTGATGGATAGTATGATGGATAGTTATGAATATAATGATGGATATAGTGATGGATAGAGGTTAAAAGGCTAGAACTGTACAGAAGAGATAACATGGTAGTGCAGCACTAGCAACACACAGTACTGATGATGCAGCTGAACCCGGCCAATATTGACTCAGCCAGGCGATAAATTCCAAAAACGTTTTAATTAATCAGAGTGACTCAGTCGTTGGGAAAATTCAGAATGTGCCTTAAAATTTTTGGAATATTCCCGTCGGAGACAAGTCCTAATTTTCAGAATGTTTTGCAAAATTTTGTGGAATATTTCTGAATTAAAGAATGTTTCTAAATTTCGTAATATTCCTAAATTCTGAATATTCTTTATTCAGAATTTATATATAATTTCAAAGTATTCTAAAGTGGATTAACACCCACTTATGGGATGAAACTTGTGTAATAAAGACGGTTTATATTAATCTCTACTAAACCTATTATTTTAAAGAGTATTGCGCCACCTACATTACACAATCATTATAAACAAGACAAGATAATGATTTTAATCTCACTGTTTATTTCAAACTTTTATACGATATCGTTGTAAAAAAAAAGTCGTTCACTTTTATAATGCGGCTTTAGACGGTTTTACCCCAAATAGGCTACTTAGTTCACCTTCCATCCGCTTGGTGGATCACAGCTGGGAGGTCGTCACTGTACAAAACAAATTACGGTTACATTATTTATGGCGATGATTTAGGGAAATATTCAGATTAATCGGGGAAATATTGATCATTTGAGAAATATTCTGGTCAAACGGGGTAATAATAATCATCTAGGGAAATATTCTGGTCAAACGGGGCAATAATAATCATCTAGGAAATACTCTGATAAAACGGGGATATTTATTTGAGAACTGGATAACTATTCTGATTAAACGGGGAAACATTTATAAACGAAAAAGTGGAAACTATTTTGATCATTCTGGCAAAACTGGTGATCAGGCGTTAGGGGATGAGGCGGTAGGCGGGAATGAAAAGGGGGGCAGTAATTAGGGTGGGAAGAATTAAGGCAATAAATGGTAGAAGAGGGGATGAGGAAGAGGGGAGGGGGCAGAGAATAATGGCGATAGACGGAAGAGGAAGTGAGGAATGGACAGATGTGACGGTCATTTTGGCTAAAGAGGAAGGATGGAATAGGCTGGGTGATCCTTGTGTTATGAGGGGGAGAAGTGAGGGATGGGAGGGAACGTACAGGGAGGAACGGAGGAAGGGTGAGGGGGAAGGTGGATGGGTGGTTGATGGGAAGGGAGGAAGGAAAGGTGAGGGGGAAGGTGGGTGGGTGGTTGATGGGAGGAGGGAAGGTGAGGGGGAAGGTGGATGGGTGGTTGATGGGAAGGGAGGCAGGGTAGATTTTTGTGTTTCTGTGACCGCCAATATTGTTGGTGTGGTGAGGGTATAGTGAAGGGTATGGTGAAGAGTGTGGTGAAGGGTGTGGTGAAGGCTGAGGTTGTATGGTAATGACGCCTCTATACGGTTTAGCGTGGGTGATGGTTTACATGTTGATTAGGTTAAGATATAAGAGCCTTAACCCAAATTTAATTAGTATGTCCCTGTGTGTGTGTGTGTGTGTGTGTGTGTTTTGGGGGGTGGAGGGGGAGGAAACACCTGTCATTACCTCAGTCATCCCACTCACTCACTCCCACTCACTCACCCCCACTCACTCACTCCCTCCTCCTCCCCTCCTCACCCCCCATTCCTCCTCCCTCCTCACCCCTCCTCACCCCCACTCACTCACTCAAAGATTTTTTTTCCCTCCACTTAGTCCTGACCCACCAGCGCCACACCGCCTTACACTGAGCCCCTTTGATCAATTCTTCATCAGCTCTTGAGGGAATTAATTTAAGGCCGATTAATTACCAACAGGGTTTTTAATTTTCCTTGACTGGTTCTGTTCGGCTAATCAATTGTATTGTTTTTTTTAATCTTCAATTTATTCGATGCTGGATTCGTAGTCAGAAGTGAATCCCGAATCTGGACTTGGATTTGAGTTGGGTTGGGTTGTGGTTGTGTTGCATCAGCCATTTATTTTCCTTTCTCATGACAATTAACACACACACATACACACACACACACACACACACACACACACACACACACACAATAATAAATTCGCTCCAGGACAACAACAACAGCAACAACAAAATAATGACAAACAAATAAATATAATGTCATAGTTTCCCCATATAACTTTTTTGTCGAGAACAGTAAGAAAAGAAAAAAAGTAATGAAATATGGTTTTTCTATTACACGTTTGTCTCAGTAAAACACACACACACACACACACACACACACACACACACACACACACACACACACACACACACACACACACACACACACACACACACACACACTGTTACAGGCTTCTCCCATTACTTTTGTTCTGGACTCTAAAACTAAAAACTATTATAGCTTCAGCCATTTGCTTGGTCCAGGGTGGCACAAACACACGCAACAAACACTATTATTATTTCTCATATGTGTCGCCGCTATCCCTTCCAACCTGTACGATAGTTTCTTACAAAAAAAAAAAATATATATATATATAAATTGTCTGGCAGGGAATGGTGCGACTCCTCGGTGATACTGACGACGACAAAACTGCCACCCGCAAAACGTTAAATCAGGATTAATGTGTTTGTTGATAATACGATTCGATGAAATAGTCTGGGACGCACATTGACACACACACACACACACACACACACACATACACACACATACACGCTGATTGGTTAAGAGCACAATTACAGTATATAACTTAAATATCTACCACGTATTTGTCTAACGTTTAAAGTTGATGCTTGTTGTCAGAAGTTTATTTTTGCTGCTGCTGTGTCAGTGGTTTAACATGTTGGGCTGCTGTCATTGGTTTAACACATCACATTAAGTAAATCTGAAAAAAAGACAATCAAGTCATTAGTGAATTAAAAAAAATTCAAATTCGTGTTAAACCGAAAATATCAAGAAATGTTTTAAAAAAAGTTTTGTTTTTATTCGGACTTAAGCAGAATTCAAAAGTAGATTTAAAGGTCGAATTCAAAATGTGAAATAACAGGAGGAAGTAAATGACATGATAAATATCTCAATGAAATTCAATTTTTTTTTTGTAATTTGTGTTATGTCTCGTTAGTTATCATTCTATTTCATCTATCATGTTTTTGTCTTTGTTTTAGCATCTTTCCATCTTTACCTTCGTTATTTTTTCTTTCTCTCTCTATTTATTTGTATTCGTTTATTTTGCTATTGTACTAATTTTTTTATGGTTGAGTTTTTTTTATAGTAGTAATTGTGACACCAATCGTTTGTCGGATCAATCACAGCCGTTTGTTACAGTACACACACACACACACACACACACACACACACACACACACACACACACAGTAAAAATCTCCAGTTTGTTGTTGAAAATAAAACGCTCCATGTTTTTTGCAATTTTCAGTTGTACAGAGGACCCACCTACTAGCGAATGGCGATATTTGCGCTGTATAATAACTGTACCTGTACTTTAAATCTGTACCTGGAGTTTTGTATCTGATTTTAACCCTTTGTAGTTTATATCTATATATGTACCTGTATTGTTTAATTATATAGTTTAGACTTGAATTTTTCGTCATTTTCTTCACATCTGAATCGACATTGTAATCTATATCAATCCCTGAAATTTGTTCTTAAATATGTACCTGTATTTTATATGTAAAATCTGTATCGTTCATGTACTTCACACACAAACCTAAAACTGTACCCCATCCTAAACTCTGTACCTGTACCTGTACCTAACCCTTAAAATCTTAACCAGTATTGCACATCAAAACACACACGTCCATACAGCATTTGCCTTTAAAACTAATTTGAAAAAAAAAAAATATATATATAAATCAGAATAGAATAGAATGTATTCCGGATTACGTTTCACTCTAACAGAAATTTCTACTGTTTAGGCCTTTGATGTTAGACTGGGAATAATTAACTTGAAGCCTCCAATTATTTGCCGGACGCCGGATTATCCAACAATGAATTATTTTGGTGCTGTGTGGATTATTTTCTGATAATCATTTGTATTATTTTATTTTGTTTTACAACGCATGGATTAACTTGGATTACAATCAAATGATAACGCTCGATTATTTTACAGCGTGTGGATTAGCTATCTAGGATTGCAATAATGTAAATCGATGGATTATTTGTTTTACAACGCGTGGATTATCTAGAATTGCAATAATTATGTCGCTAGGAATATTTTGCAACGTGTGTGGATTTACTTGGGATTACGAGGCACTTTTTAGTCGGATTAACCTGAGATTGCACAAGTGTTATCGTCAGGATTATTTTGCAACGCGTGGATTATCTCACTGTTATATGGATTAATCCGCTACTAGATGTGTTATTTTGGATCATTGTTTAGTTAGGTTTTAATCCGCTTGGATTAATTAGGTAGTTGACGGGTTTATATAGGATTTGGATATTTCTAACCTTGATTAAATGTAGCTATCCTGACTCACTAATCGTCCAGAGTAGGGATTAACGATGGTTTAACACCTCGAGGATGATGGTCTAAGTATTCAAAGAGGATGGTTTAACAAAATGACACCCCCGTTAACAGGATGGTAATTAAGGGTAGGCGATGACTTCTGTTACCGGTAAGGTCATAGAAACTTTTCATCATCATCATCTTACCTGCCGACTTTACCTGTTGCCGAATTAAAAAACACAAATTACTTCTTAAAATCTCCAATTAAGGGAGACTTGGCCTGCTTATGTTTTTGAGAATCCACCTTCATCTCTCAGCTTAAATGAACAAATCACACTCGTTCTCCCAGCTTGTGTTGATGAGAAAATCTATCTTACGAACTTTTGAGAATCCATATATGTACCTCACCTGTAATTAACGCGTCTAGATGAGCTCTCTTACGTCATCAGTCAGGTGAAAGAAAAAAATTATAAACTCTTAAGAATTACTATTTGTGTCTCAGGGCTTCAATTAATGTCGCTCGTGTTTTATTTTCCTGAGTTAGTGAGAAAACTTAAGAACGTTTGAGAATCTTATTTTGTGACTTCATTTCAATTATCACATTACATTCTTCCTCAAATCGTAACTTAGTGAGATATTTTTTTTTAACTCCCTCACGAAAGTTATAATTTGACATCAAGTGAAAGTATATGGATGTAGACTGTAGAGTCAACTAAAAGTCTGTTCGTTCGCCTCTCTCTCTGAACCACGAACCCCGAGAGATTCAGATTCGTGAACCCGAAGCACTAAATCGATACATTGTTCTATCCCATAAATGCTTCGGATTCACGAGTCTGAATCTCTCGTGGTTCAGAGGGAGAGAGAGGCGAACGGACGGATTTTTAATTGTTGTCTGTACAGGTATAGGTGACAAGTGCGTAATTACATACGACTCAGAGATTATATAGTGTGGGCTAGAACTGAGTAGATTGTCCTGTTATGTTATGTTATGTTATACGTCTTACCTGACACGGAACGTAATGTTGTTTGTTTTGATCAAGTATAAAAGGGTTAGGACAGGTGTTTTTGCTCAGGTGATAAGTTAATTAATGAAGAAGATAGTAATGGTTATTTTGTAATCTACCACCCATTGTATAGCCTATGTACCGTCTACTGTGCGGCTCACTGTACCGCCTATATACCGTTCACTGTACCACCCACTGTACCGCGCCACTGTACCACCCACTGTACCGCGCCACTGTACCACCCACTGTACCACCCACTGTACCACCCACTGTACCGCGCCACTGTACCGCCCACTGTACCGCACCACTGTACACCCACTGTACCACACCCTGCCCCACCACCCCACCATACCCGCGCCACTGCTTACCACCTGCCACCACCCACTGTACCGCCACCCACCACTGCCACACCCACTGTACCGCCACTGTACCCGCGCCACTGTACCGCCACTGTACACCACCACTGTACCCACACTGTACTGCCACTGTACCACCACCCACTGTACCACTTACTATACCACCACCATACCACCCACTGTACCACTTATACTGCACACACCCACTGTACCGCACCACTGTACCCACCACCATACCACACACTGCTTTACCATACCACCCACTGTACCCACCACTGTACCACCCCACCATACCCCACTGTGCATTCTCAACACACCTCCTCCTCTCTCCCACTTTAAAAAGTGCTTCTTAAATTCGAACTTCCACTGTCCCCATCGCCGTGAGAGAGAGAGAGAGAGAGAGAGAGAGAGAGAGAGTAAGGAATATGGATGTAAAAGAAGTAGAGAAAGTAAAGGAGAGAGAATGAGAGGCAGTGAGGGCGAGAAACAAAAGACACAATTAGTGAGAAAGCGAGAAAGGGCAGAGATAAATAGAAAGTGAAAGAAAGAAAGAAAGAGAGAGAGTATATGTGATTTAGTGGTACCTTTCACTGTTGAACCCGAGGCTCATAACCTAACCAAACCTAACCTAACCTCTTAGCTTGGATTCTGCCGGTCCACACGATACCGTATCAATTTTCTCTCTCTCTCTCTCTCTCTCTCTCTCTCTCTCTCTCTCTCTCTCTCTCTCCATTACTGAAGATTTTATCCATTTCTCAACCATATGACAAAATAATTATTATCTTTATTATTTATTATTTTATTATTTATTTATTATTTACGTAGGAGTGAAAGATAGATAATATGAAAGAAGAGCTAAGGCGCAGTTCCTGACACTGATGATAAAACATGGAGGAAATAATAAAGTGTAAGATGCTCAAGTGGAAGACGTCCAAGTTTAGCACTGACAAGAAGAGTGATTAAGACTTTAGTAAAAGGCTACGTGAGCACAAGCTGGTCCCAAAAGTTCTCTCAGTCAGTCAGTCAGTCAGTGAAGTAGTCAGGCAGGCAGGCAAACAGGCAGGCAGGCAGTGAAGTAGTCAGTCAGTCAGTCAGGTAGGTAGTCAGTGAAGCAGTCAGTCAGTCAGTCAGTAAGGCAGATATAATTACTAAACTTTACTAAGAATTATTAAATATATAATAATGTATAACTAACTAATATGAAAAAGACTACATAACAAAACTTAATTAATCGTGTCTAGATATAAAACGCAATTAGATATAACTAATATTTATATAATTAAATATAATAAATATATCCAATGTTAATATCTATAATATATCTCCTATAACTCAATAACAAGTACTAAGTGATTTAAACATTCAAGGATTAAACATAAAACATTTTCACACATTAAATAAATTAACATCGAAGGTCATAAACGAATAAAAGCAGGTTAAAACATGAGCTAAGATTAAACGAGAGAAAGTTAAATAAAACATATAATTTGGGTTAAACGAGTCGAGGTTTAACAACATCTCAGGTATAAAAGGAGAGTAGGTTATAAAACATTTAAACCATAATAAAGGTTAAACTTGAAAAGGTTTAAAGATCAATGGGTAAAAAAATTAAAGACTCCACACAAAAGAGTCTGAACGTGTAAAAGCTTAAAAGCATGAAACAACGATAAACATGAATAGCTCTAACTGTAAAACATGAAAGTGGTTTAACGTAAAATGGTTTTATACATATATACTTCAAGCACGAAAGAGGTTAAAACAAGAAACAGTTGGAACGTCAAAGGGTTTAAAATACAGAACAGGGTTAAACGCTTATAATTTAAACCACGATAGAATCTAAACTTAAAAGAACGATCAAACAAGAAAAAGGTTTTAATAATGAAAACTTACACATGAAAAGGTTTAAAAAATATATAAAACGGGGTTAAACGAGAAACAAAGTGACCTGTACTGACCAGAACACCTCCAGGTCGTCTGTCATTGTCGATGGGGCGCAAAGGTAACTAATGACCAGTGTCTACCTGAACAAGAAGGGGGAGAATTTCAGTGGTGTGTTCCGGGAGGCCATAGGAGGCAGAGGAAGAGCATAGGAATTTGCCTGTTTACTGAGAGCGTCTTAAGAGAGCGGGCAATAGTGTGCGTGATAAGGAGAATGGTGGAGGGAGGGATGGGTGAAAGAGAGAGAGAGAGAGAGAAAGAGAGTGTGTAAGAGGGGGAGAATGAAGGTGGAGAGAGAGAAAGAGAGACAGCTCAATTTAGGCTAGTCTTGCAAAACAGCAGAAGACGAGCAAGAAGAGGCAAGTGAAGCGGAGGATGACGTGAAGGGGGAGACAGGTGGAAGAGGAGAGATGAGAGAGACAAATGGAGGAGGAGACAAGTGGAAGAGGAGAGGTGGAAAGAGAGAGATGAGAGAGACAGGTGGAAGAGGAGAGATAAGAGAGACAAAAGGAGGAGACAAGTGGAAAGGGAGAGATGCGAGAGACATGTGGAAGAGGAGAGGCAGGTGACAGGTGTAAGTGGAAGAGGCAGGTAGCAAGTGTAAGTGGAGGAGGCAGGTAGCAGGTGTAAGTGGAGGAGGCAGGTGACAGGTGTAAGTGGAAGAGGCAGGTAGCAGGTGTAAGTGGAGGAGGCAGGTAGCAGGTGTAAGTGGAGGAGGCAAGTAGCAGGTGTAAGTGGAGGAGGCAGGTAGCAGGTGTAAGTGGAGGAGGCAGGTAGCAGGTGTAAGTGGAGGAGGCAGGTAAGAACGGCCACTTTCACCTAGGGGAACTCAGTAGGGCGTCGCTCCGTTAACAGAGATACGAGTATTGAAGGACTTCAGAAGAACCCCCCCTCCCCCCCATCCCCCACCCCCGTTGCCCAGTGATGTGTTGGGGGAGGGAGATGTTGTGAGAGAACCTTTGAGAGACATGAGAGCATCTTTAAAGAGAGAATTTGTGAGACATTTTGTGAGATACTTTGACAGATATCCATTAGGGCAGTTTTACGGATATTAAGAGATTTTTACGGATATTAATTTTAGACATGTTTACGGACATTACTTTAAGAAATTTTTACGGATATTTATTTAAGACATGTTTACG
>NW_024736071.1:17727265-17777265 GCF_018991925.1 Homarus americanus
TGTTTATGAGGGAGCTGTGCGAGACCGGGATTGGCTAGCTGGTTGTGAAGGTGAGGGGGTGGGTGGGAGGGCGGAGCTGGTGAGGGAGAGGAGGAGAGGGTGAGGGAGGTTGGTAAGGTGAGGGAGAGGCGGGGAAGGGTGAGGTTAGGGTGGTCGCTTGCTGGTGTTGAGGTGAACTCCAATTACTTGTTTTCTACAATAATTGGATTCATATCCCAAACAAACGAATCGTATCTTAAGTAATAATCTCGTGTTACTTCCTATGACATCTCACCGTAGCTAAATATTTTAGATTGTTGCCGACCGTAAAAAAAAAGTGTAGATATCCTAATATTAGCTTCCAGATTATATCACCTTTAGATTAACCACCCCAACGTTAACCTAACCTAACCTAACCTAACCACCCCAACGTTAACCTAACCTAACCTAACTCCTCTTCCTTACAGTAGGTAGCATTAACATATTTAATCATCAAGTAAAATAACCTGAGAGGAGGTAGGGGGAGGCTAAAGTTCACGTGATTCAAAACATAAACAAACACACGTCTGGCTGGGTGTAGTGTAAGTATAACCGCTCTAATAAATTACAGTTGGGGTAAATGGTGTTATCCAAGTAATATAGATTAACCCGGTAATTTGATTTAATTCCTTAGGTAAAGTTGCATATTATAAACTTTGAGTAGAGGGGAAGATTCACCTTAGTTCACGTAACTTAATAATGGAGAGTTGGTTACAATCACCTGAGACCAAGATAGTAAAGTGGTTGGTAACTTAGTGGAGTAGTTTCAACCCCAAGATGGTAACACTGATTTAGGGACCAATGAGGAGGAGAGAAGTTATTCCCCCAAGATGGTAACACTGGAGCTACACCCCCCCAAACCTAACCTAATCTAACCAATCAGAAGAGAAGTTATTCCTCCAGATGGCAACACTGAGTCACAGCAGCCAATCAAGAGGAGAGAATCTATAAACTTAAGATGGCAATACTGATGTGGAAACCAGTCAAGAAGAAGTTATTCCTCCAAGATGGTAACACTGACGCAGCACCCAATCAGGAAGACCGATAGTATCTCCTTTCAATAACCCTCCCCCCCACTTACTACCCATCCCCCTGCTCTCACTCAAGCACCCATCCCCATCCTCTTCCACCACCACTGTTCCCCCTCCCCATCTTCCCCCTCCCCACCCTTATTTCACCCATCCCCCCTGCCCCTACTCCTCACCCATCCCCCTTAACTCTTTCCACCACCACTGTTCCTCCCATCTTTCCTCCCCCACCTCATTTCCACCATCCTCTGCCCCCATTCTCAACGCATCCCCTTAACTCTTCCACCACCACTCGTTCACCTCCCCATCTTTCCCTTCCCCCCTCCCCTTCTCTCCCCAACTCCTCTACTAGCACTACAGAATATTAACAAATTCTTTCTTAGCTATTTACGATGGTGGTCTTAAATGGTTATGTGACGTTTGAGGGATTCATCTTCAGAAATGTTCGCTGGTCATCTAAGAAGCGAGAGTCAATGGGGGAGACGAACTCTTTCCAACTATGAGCCGTATTTTTGTTTTATTTTGGTTTGGTTAAGTTAAGTTAGGTAAGGTAAGGTAAAGTTAGCGTTTGGTTAAGTTTATGTTATGTTTAGAGGTTGGTTAAGTTAGGCTAAGTGGTTGATTAAGTTATGTAGAGGATATTTAGGTCATGTTAGGTTAGGTTAGGTTAGGTTATATTATGTTATTGTTCGAGGTAAGTTTGATTTGGTTAGGTTGGGTTATATTTTGATAAGGTAGAATTAAGGGTAAGTTAGGTTAAGCAAAGTTATGGTTTGGTTGTTAGGTTGTATTAGGATTAAATAAAGGTAGATTTAGGACATTGGTTAGGTTAAATTACTTGATATTATATTACTTTATATAAGGTTAGGTTATATTAGATTACTTTATGTTAAATTACGTTTCGTTCCGGTTCCGAGTCCAATAATTCCTGAGTTATACCTGTTTTATGTGCGTGTGTCTGTCTCTGTCTGTCTGTCTGTCTGTCTGTCTGTCTGTCTGTCTGTCTGTCTGTCTGTCTGTCTGTCTGTGTATGTCTGTGTGTCTGTCTGTGTCTATCTATGTTCATATATACAATTATTCAGATCTCATCATAAAGTAATATTAACACAACAAACCATAACTAATCTATTAAATTCTCCTCATTTACAGGTGAGTATCAGTGACAACACCTACCTGAGACCATTTACCTGACACTTTCTACCTGGCGTGGCAATAAAGGTAAAACTCCCCGTACGATCTATCGCGTGTTGTTAAGGGGTATATTCCTATGTTCCAACAGTTAGGGCCTTTCAGCACGTACTTCTAAAGCTTGTTCTTACACGAGACAACAAGTATTAAAGATTATCAGACATGCACCTCTCTGTTATGTAATGTGTATGTGTGTGTGTGTGTGTGTGTGTGTGTGTGTGTGTATGTGTGTGTGTGTGTGTGTGTGTGTGTGTGTGTGTGTGTGTGTGTGTGTGATGGTGTGTGTGTGTGTGTGTGTGTGTGTGTGTGTGTGTGTGTGTGTATGTGTGTGTGTGTGTGTATGTGTGTGTGTGTGTGTGTGTGTGTGGTGTGTGTGTGTGTGTGTGTGTGTGTGTGTGTGTGGTGTGTGGGTGTGTGTGTGTGTGTGTAGGTGTGTATGTGTGTGTGTGTGTGTGTTTCCTCATGTTGTCTTTGTATTTTCCTCTCGTTATTAACCCTTTGTGTTTCATTATTCTCTTCTATTACTCCTCCCCTTTCCTTTCTTTGAGGTTTCTCTATTCCTTGATCCATCTCGCATAAAAGTGAGAGAGAGAAAGAGAGAGATAGAAAGGGAGAGAAGTGAAGATAATTGAAATTCATTATATCTCACTAAAAATGTAATGAGTGTGTGTGTGTGTGTGTGTGTGTGTGTGTGTGTGTGCATATATGTTATACAATAGGTGTATGATTATCAGACTACGTTAAAAGCAATTGTGTGTATGTATGTATGAATGTATTATATGTATGTATGTATGTATGTATGTATGTATGTATAGGCCTGTATTTGTAGGTGTATACACTAGGGTTATGTATATGAGCTTGTATGTATGAAAAGTAATCAAAAGTATATGTGTACGAGTGTACTTTCTCAACATACACCAGGTTTATGTGTATGAACTTGTATGAAAAAGTTATTATAACAAAAAAGTAAATATACTGTGCAGTATGAGGCAGTTGTCTAGTGTTATTTGGCCACAGTAAACAGTGTGACCAACGCCATAATGAACTGTGAATATCGTGAATTATGTTGGCAACGCTGCTCATCCCTGTCGTCTATCCCTCCCTCATTCTGCTTCTATCCTGCCTGTGTCTCATCCTATGCCTCTATCCTATCCTGCCTGTGTTCCATCCTGCCTCTGTCCCATCCTATGCCTGTCCTATCCTGCTTGTGGCTTATCCTGTTCGTGTGTATGTCGAGAACAAAATACTGTTCACGAGCTACACTCCAACATCTCTCTCTCTCTCTCTCTCTCTCTCTCTCTCTCTCTCTCTCTCTTCTGTGTTCCAACATTCTAATATATTTCAGGTATTTCAATATTTCCCGTAGTAAATTAACACCCAACCTGCATAATTACCAAGTTTAATTAATTTAAACTTTCTGGTACGACATAATATGGTATTTCAAATTCTTGAAATCATAAAAAAATACTTAGAATTTTTTTGAGTACATTAATGTCTTTTGCTGATATATATATATATATATATATATATATATATATATATATATATATATATATATATATATATATATATATATAATTTAATTTTTTTTTTGAGGGGGGAATTTTTATTACGTTTGAAATATATTCCTTTGTGTAATATTTTCCGAAAGATGTATAATACTGGGGATATATTTTCCTCATTTATTTGGGTGTTTTTAAAAGATTTAATTTTCTATCCCAAATTATCTCAGCTTGGGTATTTTTAGAAAGGGGTAAAAATATATTCTGCTGAGTACTTGCCACCAGCCTAAAATATTTACGCTTGGTTTGTGATAATAATTTTGGACGAGGAATTTTACGCTTACAAAAATGAATTTCACTTGCTTTAATATTCTGAAGATAAAATTTTATGTGTGAAGTGGTGTTTTTTTTCGCTTTTAAGAGAATAAAGGATTTGCTCTCAGTTCTTTTCCTGTCGTGGTTATTTTCGGGTAGTGTAAAAGGTGTTCCCTAAATGAGGAACACATATACCATCTCTCTCTCTCTTGTACTCATTTAAATACAGACACACGCTTGGATATACATACATACGTACATACATACATACATACATACATACATACATACATACGTACGTACATACATACATACATACATACATACATACATACATACATACATACATACATATTCTGATAAACACAAAATACTCACACACACACACACACACACACAACTTTCATGTCATGACCCAGCAGAAATATGAGGACAAACTTCATTGCACACTGCCATGATTGCCAGTCCGGGGGTCGTGGCGGCGCGCTGGGTAGATGGTCGACCCGTATTCCCAGCAACAAGGGATCGAGTCTGCATTGTGTTGCGACATTTGCATAGAGAATTCCATTTGGTATGTGTGTGTGTGTGTATGTGTATTTTCAAATAAGATAAAAGTATGTTTTGAAAAGATTAAGAATTGGAATATGGGTGTATAGTGATTGACAGACAGACAGCGTAGGGAGATTTATATGCAGATAGATAATGTGACCTAACCTCTATCTTTGCTAGATGTAAGATACGTATATAGAATAGATCGATAGACGGATAGAATAGATATATCAAACTAGAAGCACCGATATGTGAAGATATTATACTCACTTATAGAAGCATACATCACCCCCCCCCCCTGATAGATGTTATATCCTTCATTAATGGAACAACTTTTTTTTGGGTGGAACAAAATTATGATGGAACAAATTAGTTAATAAAGGAACACCTCAACTAATATTAAAGTTAGTTTGGGCAATAACAGTGGAAATGAACCGTAAATGAGTTTCCTTTTACAGTTAACGAGATAACTTGTTCGTTAATGAGGTGGGTTATTGAACGAGGGAGATGTGATCCAGGCTGATGGAGAGCTAATATAATAATGATAATGATAATTAGGATGAGTCATAATGATGAGTTATAATGATAATAATATTCCTATGCATATTATATATTCATTGGATTGGTAATAGTAATTATATTTTGATAATAGTACTAATTATATTATTTTTTATTTTTTATTTTGTATGAACTACGACTACTACTACTTAATAATAATAATAATAATAATAATAATAATAATAATAATAATAACCGTACCGGGTAATAATAATAATAATAATAATAATAATAATAATAATAATAATAATAATAATAATAATAATAATAATAGCAAGAATGGTATTACTAAGAAACACAAAATAATACTAATAAATAACCACAATGACAATACTAACCCAACCAATAACAGTTCAGGTTAACCCCTAATTGGAAAACTTTGGAATTAGTGAGGTAAGTTGTTGAATTTTACTGAATGAAGAGTTGAACCCTCCATCACACAGGGAGTCAGACCACCCACTGAACAAGTTGCCAATACAGTGTTTTATATATACCGGGAAGGAGCTCTTATGTGTTACAGAGCCACTCAGTGTGTCAGACTCTATGTTGTAGTTTGTCAGGTCTATATTTAAGCTGGGTTTGTCAGGATCTATTTAAGCTGGGTTTGTCAGGTCTATATTTAAGCTGGGTTTGTCAGGATCTATTTAAGCTGGGTTTGTCAGGATCTATTTAAGCTGGGTTTGTCAGGATCTATTTAAGCTGGGTTTGTCAGGATCTATTTAAGCATAATTTGTCAGGTTCTATTAAGCACAGTTTGACGTAAAGCAGTTTACTAACAAGATTAATCTGGACTAAGTGACTAACTCCACACCAAAACAAAACTCCCTCACTCGCGACTAACGTGCATTAGTCAGATCAACAGAGGTAGTCAGTGATATAATCCAATACACCTTGAAGTAAAAACAAAAACAGTAGGACAATTAAGTAAAATAAAAGACCCACAAAACAAAAGTAAATAAAAATAAACGAAAAAATACCAAGAAATTGAAATTGTATGTATGTATGTATGTATGTATGTATGTATGTATGTATGTATGTATGTATGTATGTATAAAAAAAAATCCCTTAAAGTTGATATAATTGCCCAGGACACAAAGGAGAGAATGGAGGAGATAATAAGAGAGAGGAGATAAATGGTAGGTAAAGGAAGGCTGATGAAAGAGTGAACACAGAGACGAGGAGAGTGTGAACGATGACCCTCTGTTGACGTCATCACTCTCCTGAATTTTATACCTTGGGTCAGATGTCAAATGGGGCCTCAGTCTTAGTGGGTCTTAGTTTTAATAGGTTTTAGTCCTAATAGGGGGGGGTCCAAATAGGTCCTGGTTTTAATAGGTTTTAATTCTAATGGGTTTTAGTCCTAATGGGGAGGGGGGTCCAAATGGGTCCTGGTTTTAATAGGTTTTAATTCTAATGGGTTTTAGTCCTAATAGATCCTTGTTGTAATGGGAACTAGTCTTTATTATTCCTAGTTCTAATGGGTGGCCAATTTTAATGAGGCCTAGTTCCATTGGGCGCTTCTTTGAATAGATTTTAATCCTATTGGTTTTTCGTTTAAATGGGCCCTTGTGCTAATGGGCCCTAATCCTAATGGGCCCTCGTACTAATGGGCCCTAGATTAAGGGTTCTAATAGCTTTAAAACTTCTCATTTTTTAATCTAATTTTGACTAAAAGCATTTTGATAACATAACTAAATTCCTTTTGTGTTAAACAAATATAACTAAATAATCTTGTTTTATGTAAGGAATTATACCTATTGACTCACCACACACACACACACACACACACACACACACACACACACACACACACACACACACACAACACACCAGATCATCACACTTACAAAAACACTGATGCTGATATTTACGTGGGAGGAGATGCCATCATCATTCCCATTATGTTATACGTGTAGGGCCTTGTAGATCTTGAAAGGAACCCGCCTGGAATTATTCATGGTCGGCTGGTTGAGAGAGAGAGAGAGACAGAGAGAGAGAGAGAGAGAGGTGTGTTTTTATGACCAACATTAATTATCTTGAGAGAGACACTAAGAAAGAGAGAGGGAAATGTATATTTTATGACCACCATTAATTATGATGAGAAAGAGAGCGAGGGAGAGATAAAGAGTGAGAGAATTGATAAAGAAAGAGAGGTGAAAAGAGAGAGATAAAGAGAAATGAAGAGATAGAGGGTGATAAAGAAAAAAAGAGAGAGAGAGAGAGAGTGAGTCATTAGGAGGACAGCACTGTGGACTACGGCTGGGCTATTTTTTTTCCTCTCTTTTCCTCAGGAAGAAATTGAGGGTAATGTCTTTTTTGGGGAGGCAAGCTTGTGGGGATTACTGTTGGATAATGGAGGAGGAGGAGGCCAGGAGGGGGGGTAGGAGGAAGAAGAGAAGATGGAGAATAGAAGAGAGAGAGAGAGAGAGAGAGAGAGAGAGGCGGACTAAGTAGGGAAGATGGAGAAGAAAGGGAGAGGAAAATTAAGTGAGAAATTGAGGAAAGAGAAAGAGAAAAGAGACACGGAGATGAAGGGCAATGAGAATATAAAGTAGCTTTGGAAATAGAGAATGGGGAGAAAAAGAGATAATGGGAGAGAGAGAGAGAGAGAGAGAGAGAGAGAGAGAGAGAGAGAGAGAGAGAGAGAGTATAAAAAGAAATAATAGCATTGAAAGAAGCGAGGGAAAGAAATTAAATAAATGAAAGAAGCAGAGTTCAGTATGTTGAGATCAGACCAGCTACCCCCTTCCCCCTTCCCTAAATAATCATCTACAACATTGCATATTATCCACTACAAAAACAACAACAACAACAACATCACAAACAAAAACATCACAACAAAAACAAATAAAGCCAATAGGTATTAAAGTTCACTATTTATATAAGCAGGTGAAACATTTATAGTGAAGTTATTGTGTATGTGTACGTATTAATGTATGTATGTATGTTACGTTAAAATACATGCATGTGTGTCCGTGTTGAATTGCTGCCGCGGAAAAAAAAAATGTGGTGGTATGGTTTTAAATCTGTGCAAAATATGTAGTGATCATAGATTCATTTCATGTGTGTTTTGGGGGAATTCCACGTACAATACATACATACATACATACATACATACATATATTTGGTTGAGTAAAAGTATTGAAGGTGAGGAACATCCCTCTCCCTCCCCCTCCCCCCACACACACACACCTGTCTACATCCTGAGGGTCCTGGGGTATTGTCTGTCTGTCTGTCTGTCTGTCTGTCTCTTATGTAAATTGCTAATCTCTCCTATACTGACCTTGTTACGTATACGCTCACACACACACTCTCTCTCTCTCTCTCTCTCCATCAACCATCTTAAGGAATAATAAGAAGGAACAATAATTGACATTACCACAACATCATAAAGAGATAGAGATATTATTCTCAAGAGGTTTAACTCCCCTCAATAGAAGGAGTTAAGTCGACGTGTTAAATGGGTTAAGTCGACGTGTTAAATGGGTTAAGTCGACGTGTTAATCGGGTTAAGTCGTCATATTTTAGGTGGGTTAAACTTTCATGTTAAAAATATTACTCAATCATCCATTATAAGGGAATTTTTTTATTTTGATTATATGAGGATTAGCCCTTACCTTACCTCAGTTTATATCACCTGTTGATTATTCTCACTATACCTGGGGGATTAGGTTAGGTTAGGTTAGGTTAGGTTAGAGTAGAGTAGAGTAGAGTAGGTTAGGTTAGGTTAGAGTAGAGTAGGTTAGGTTAGAGTAGAGTAGGTTAGGTTAGAGTAGGTTAGGTTAGAGTTTGGTTAGGTTAGAGTAGGTTAGGTTAGAGTTAGGTTAGAGTAGGTTAGGTTAGGTTATAAATAATAATCTTCACATAAATCTGTTTATCGTGTATAAAATCTCACTATATAAAATCACTATCAAGTGTTATTGTTGTTGTTGCTATCGTTGTTATTTTTGTTATTGTTGTTGTTTAGTCCCCCATCAGAAGTCGTGAGGTAAAGAATTATTCATTTTGGTTTATCTGACTTTCCAAAACATTACATCACGGTGCCTTTTAATTCAGTTCATTGTGAAGGCAGAGTTAGGCAAAACGGTGTACAGCAGTGGGTCGAGAAGGGAGAGGAGGAGGGGGAGGAGGAAGGGAAGGAGAGGAACAGGAAGGGGGGAGGAACAGGGGGAGGTAGAGGAGGGAGAGAGGAACAGGAGGGGAGGTGGGAGGAGGAGGCATAGGAAGGGGAGAGAGGAGGTGAGGAGGAGGCAGGGGAGGCACAGGAGGAGGAGGAAAGGAAAGGGAAGGGGAGGAGGAGGGGGGAGGGGGAAGAGGAGGAGGAGGAAAGGGAAGAGGGGGGAGGAAGAGGTTGAATACAGAGTGGTGTTTAGTGAGGGTCGTCGGGGCGTCCACTGAGGCCTAAAATTGGTTCACGTTGTCACTACCTGTTTATTGTTAAGTCAGGTGAATTCCAGCACTCTCGTCAGCCTGTGCGTTCGTCCGTAAGAGTCACTGTCCTTTTGTCCGTAAGAGTGTCCGTCCCTCCGTAAGAGTGTCCGTTCATTCGTTCTTCCGTTCGTAAGAGTGTTCGTCCGTCCGTCCGTCCGTCTGTCTGTCTGTCTGTCTCTTCGTACGCCCTGTCTATCTTTAATGTTGGTCTGTCCGTCCATCCATGAACCGATCGACCGTCCATCTTTCTATATCATATGGAGATGGTATTGACAATGTCTGGTTTAGCTTAGGCCAGGTTTAAGTTAGGTCAGGTTAGGTTAGGTCAGGTCAGGTCAGGTCAGGTCAGGAGGTCAAATTAACTAAAATCATCATATAAACCTTTGAAAATTCCCTAACTTTTAATCAGTCCTAATTTCGTACAACCCTCACGACACTCCTCCCGTCTGGTTCCTCACGCTTCCAGTCTCAGTTCTATATTATTTTCCCCGCTCTTGGCTATATGCCTTCCGGGTACCTCAAGCTCTAGGTCATATCCGACTGGCCTAGCATTAGTATTCACGAGTGTGTGTGGTGGCCGGGTCTTTGTTTTGACCATATCAACCCAGCCAGGGCCACCTTCCAAAATATATTCCCTCTGATTCTAACTCATTGCGTCTATATAATCACTAGAATTATTATCGTCAGTATCAATACATGCATAACACCTTACTTGCATTAATGATTCTAATATTATAGTCTTTCCTAATTACCAGTTGAATTATTGATCAATATGTGGTATGAGTTCTAATTACCTGTTCAGCCATTATAGTATGATAATTTAGGGCGTAATTACAGAGAGAAATTTTAACAGCGTGTGTGTGTGTTTTACATCTTCTAAAGGCTGTTTATTTAATGTCGCTTTTGTTGTCACGTGGAGATAAATTTACTCAATGAAAACTGTTAAGAAATTTGGAGCCATTAAGGTGTTTTTTTTTCATACTTCCGTGATTTTAATTTTGCTTAAACTTTTCTTTTTCTTCATTATTTTCTTCTTTAGTTTCTTCTCTTTATATCTGTATCTTTCTGCTTTATATTTGAGTCGTTTATAGTGAATATTTTGTTTTTTATGTTATTAATTTATGTGTTATGTGATATTTACTATTTAATTTTTTTATGTGTTATTCTGTAACATTGTTATCTTGTATAGTATGTTATCCTTGTACCTTCTTGTGATACCAGTGACTTAACCAATCACAAAGCCCGTTTAATAACACTAAAACCAGCGGGAGATGGACCAATCACGTCCCCCGTATCATAAAGCCATATGAAGGCCAACACCAACCACGCAAGATCATGAAACAAAACCACGGCCAGAAATAACACCAACCACGTATCCCGTACAATAAAATTCACACTAACAAGGGGTAAAATCATCTTGGTCTAACATAAGTCTTAACTGTACCCGCTGTAAGAGCTCGAGGTACAGTGATAGTGAGTGTACAACGTGTATAAGCGGATGAATCGTTCAGGTTTACATCTTTGGCTGCAAGTTGCTTTCCCCGTAAACGTCGAATCTAATAATTTTTAGATCGGGGACTGTTAGTTGTGGCTCGCTCCTCTGAGAAAACACAATTTGAAATGTATGTCTGTGATGGTAGTGAGGTGAACAAGGAGTTAAATGGAAATGGATTAAAAAAATTCAATAAAATAAAGAATGGATATTGTGCTATTACTGAGAACTGGCTGGAATGATTTAATGGTGTGTGTATCACTATAATATTGTCCCTACGTGGATATTACTTCCTATGTAAACCCTGTAACTTGTGTGCTGTGGTATATCTGAATTAACCTAACCTAATCTAAATCTGAAATACTGGGATGATCTGGCTGAATATATAGATACAAACACCTCGTTGAAGTGTTGGGCGGAGTGTATGAAGTGAGCCAGCCAAGGTGTATCTCTCTCTCTGTCTGTCTCTCTCTCTCTCTCTCTCTCTCTCTCTCTCTCTCTCTCTCGTCTTCAGTAGATACTATATACTCGTACATATATGTCTTCCACAAACCCGTTAAACAACAAACTAAGTTCTGTTGATGTACGGACCAGACGGGGCGAGTACATGCAAGTTGGGAGCTATTAGTTACTGTAAGTCTCTCTCTCTCTCTCTCTCTCTCCTCTCTCTCTCTCTCGTGTAACAAGTCTAAGAAAAGTCGCAACACACACAAAAACTCCCTCATTTAATCCCACTATTAACCCCTGTGTCCCCCTTGACTCTACCTTCCTAGATAATTATTACACTGGTTAAAGCTGTTAGCAGTGTAGCCGTGGTGTCTAATGCAGAACATAAAACAGTAAGAAACATAACTCTGAGATTAATTACGACATCAGTAATAGGCCATTAGTGTGAGTTAAGGCGCCATCTGCATACATCTGAATATTAACTGACCTTAATAACGGAAGTAACAATCGCTTCTCTGTTTTGTTACTCGTTCTTGTGTGTGTGTGTGTGTGTGTGTGTGAGAGAGAGAGATATAGTACTTACATGTACGTGATATTTGCACACACACACACACACACACCTCCCTTACATTCCCCGCCACCGCCCACCACCTCACACCTCCCACCACGACACACCTCACCTCCTCCACCACCCCACCACCTCCCATACCCCACACCTCCCCACCACCACCCCTCCCACCACACCTCCCCACCACGACACACCTCCCCACCACACACCCCCCACCACCACCCACCACCACGACACACCTCCCCCACACAGACACACCTCACCCCACCACCACACACCTCCCCACCACACACCTCCCCACCACCACCACACCTCCCCACCACGACACACCTCCCACCACACACACCTCCCCACCACCTCACCTCCCCACCACCTCACACCTCCATACCACACCTCCCACCACCTCCCACCACCACCACCACCTCCCCACCACCACACCTCCCACCACCTCCACACTCCCCACCACACACCTCCCCACCACCCTCACACCTCCCCACCACCACACCTCCTCCACCTCCACCTCCCCACCACACACCACACCTCCCACACCTCCCCACCTCCCCACCACCTCCACCTCCCCACCACCACACCTCCCACCACCACACCCCCCTCACCCACACACCTCCCACACCCCACACCTCCCCCACCACCCCACACCTCCCCACCACCCCACCTCCCACACTCCCCACCACCACACCTCCCACCACCCCACACCTCCCCACCACCTCCCCACACCTCCACCTACCCCACACCCTCTCCCACCTCCCACCTCCCCACCACCTCACACCTCCCCACCTCCCACACCCCACCTCCCCTCCCCTCCACCACCTCACACCTCAGCAGCCTCACGTTATCAAAAAAGTCAATGAAATATGCATAAAATAATCATTATGATGACTGTGAGGTGAACAGATCCGGACAGTGATTTATTAGTGATCATGATTCTCTCAAAATGAACAATATAACCGAAGACTTCAGTAACACTATAACATGGAGACGAAAAATATAACTTTATTTTTTATGTACCTTATCATAAATAACAGTAAATAATAAAATGCTGCCATAAGAGACAAGTGGAAAATAAATCAAATGAATGAGTGAATAAAATATAACTAATCTCTCGAGTTGGGAAACAAATATAGTTGTTATTTTAATTTAGGAATAAAATAAATTTGAAACATGAACAATAATTTGGATTTTTTTTTTTACATGAGTTTACAGCTTAGGTAATTATCCATAAAATAGATGATTCATATTTTAATTATAGTATCCGGGAAATTAATTACTAACTAAAAATAATTGTAAATTATTTATATTATTTTTATAAAAGGAATTATAGACCAGATTTTTAATGTATATATAAAAACCCACACTAGATTTTCTTTCCACGATAAAACTAAGATTAAATTATATATATATACATTAAAATACATATCATAATTGAGACGAATTTACATGAACAGAACAATAATGAGGTTGTGAATGTAATTATTATTCAAATCTTTTATTAATGAACAAATAAAAAGTTCATATTTAGACGTTTGTGAAATAATATAAAAAGTATGAAAATATAGAGAAAGTATTAATAGTTGTTTATGTATTGGAGTTTGATACAATGTGATGGACGATATTATCTGACTGAATGCAAATGCAACTCAGATTTCAATTATTTTTCATATTGTAAAGACTGGCATTAACTCCTCCACACTTACGAGAGGGAATGAAGCTTAGTGGAAATGAATGAAGCTTTAGTAATAGAATGAAGCTTAGTGGAAATGAATGAAGCTTTAGTAAATGAATGAAGCTTTAGTAAATGAATGAAGCTTAGTGGAAATGAATGAAGCTTTAGTAAGTGAATGACGCCTAGTGGAAATGAATGAAGCCTTAAGTGAATGAAGCTTGGGAGAAATTAACGGGGGCTTTGAGAAATTAATGGAACTTAGAAGTGAAAGAAGGCTGGAAGAAGTGAATGAAGCTTAGTGGAAGTTAATGAAGCTTAGTAGAGACACATGAATGTAAGTGACGATGAATGAAACGAATGAATAACGAATGAATGAAGTTAAAAGGAAATGAACACCAAAGTTGAGTGTATGAAAACCTTTCTTTGTCGTTACGGTCGTGTGTGTGCGTGTGTGTGCGTGTGTGTGTGTATGAAGAAAACACACACACACACACACACACACCATCACCAAACAATAAATAAATGTAGACACAACAGCTGATTGTAACAGCTTACACTAACACCGTAACAACACACCTAACACCCGTAACAACACACCTAACACCCGTAATAACACACTAACACCCGTAACAACACACCTAACACCCCGTAACCTTTTAACACCGTAACAACACACCCTAACACCAGCAACAACACACCTAACACCCATAACACCCACCTAACACCTGTAACAACACACCTAACACCCGTAACAACACACCTAACTGCCGTAACAACACACCTAACACCCGTACCAACACACCTAACACCAGCCAACAACACACCTAACACCCGTAACAACACACCTAACACCTGTAACAACACACCTAACATCCGTAACAACACACCTAACATCGTAACAACACACCTAACACCCGTAACAACACACTAACACCCGTAACAACACCTAACACCTGTAACAACAACACACCTAACACCTGTAACAACACACTAACATCACGTAACAACACACCTAACACCCGTAACAACACACCTAACACCCGTAACAACACACCTAACACCCGTAACAGCACACCTAACACCTGTACAATATCATCCTTTATAATTCCCGGAGGCTCTGTTATCATCTCTCTCAATTAAGACAAAAGCGTCTCTGCCAGACCCACAGGTGCTTCATATTAATTCGTAGGCACTGACCTGAACCATCCCTTAAACCCTTCCTGTGGCTTTGTACTCGTTGGCACACAAAGGCAACACCGACCTCTGACCTTCACCAGTTCATCTTGTGTGTGTGTGGGGGGGTTAACTATTATTTCACAAAGTTGGAGAAAAGAATGCAAGTTTCACTCCCGCGGAAAAAAAAAAAATCTCTGGGCTCTGATGAAAAATGCAGCGTGCCATTAAAAATATGAAAAGCTCCCCGTGCATAGTTAATGTTTTGTAAACACACTATTGAGGCTGGGACAAAAGGCGGGGAATTAATGACAGGAGAAAGGCACAGGGACCGACAGAGCGATGTTGTTTCAGGTAGGTTATGTGAGGGAGGAGAGAGAGAGGAGGAAAGGTGAGAAAGAGACAGGGGGGGTGTGTGGGAGAGTGGAGTGGAGTGAGGAGGAGAATGGGGAGGGTGGAGAGACACCTGGAGGAAAGGGGGTGGAGAGAGAGAGGGAGGGAGGGTGGAGAGAAAAAGGTGGAGGGCGTGCAGGTGGAGTGGCTGGGAGAGGGGAGGGTGGAAGAGGAGGGGAGGAGGGAGGAGTGAAGTGATGAGGAGAGAGGGAGGTGGTGGGGTGGAGAGGGAAGGAGGAGGGGGAGTGGAAAGAAGGGAGGAGGGGTGAAGAAGAGTGAAGAGGAGGAGAGGAGAGGGGCGGGATGGGATGGAGAGAGAGAGTAAGTAGGAGAGGGGAGGAGAGAAAAGTAGGTGGAGTAATGGGGTAAAAGAGAGAGGGAGGCAGGGGGTGAGAGAAGAGTAGGGGAAGGGAAGTAAATGGGGGGAGAGAGAATGATAAAGAGAAACAGAAGTCTGAAATGAGAGAGAACAGAAGAAGAGAGGGGGAGAAGCAGGCCCAATATGCCATCTCCACGTAATCTGTCTTGCGGTCGGGTGAATATGTGTTTTGACTCGCATGTGCTGTGCTGTGCTGTGCTGTGCTGTGCTGTACTGTGCTGTGTATGATGTCACTGAGGCAGCCTGTGGTGAACTTGAACTATAATGAACAGTATGAAATGTGTTCCTTGTGACTGTGATGAACTTAAAGTTAAAAATGAACACTAAACAATATCACTCAGCCAGTCTGTGTTGAACAAAGTTATGTGTTTATATTGTTTGAACAGTTATAATGAACACGTAAGTTACAATGGGCGTACGAGTGAGGATAATACTCTCTCTCTCTCTCTCTCTCTCTCTCTCTCTCTCTCTCTCTCTCTCTCTCTCTCTCTCTCTCTCTCTCTCTCTCTCTCTCTCTCTCTCTCTCTCTCTCTCTCTCATATATTCTTCCCCTATTTAAATAATGATCCTTGAATTAATTTGGCCCATTTTAGTTTCGTCAATTACCCGATTCACATATGCTTTAGACGCCATGTTTATGTAGTGTAGGATTAATTCAAGTTTAAGGCTGGTTTAACCTCCTTTCATTCCAGTGTGAAGAGAATAAGTTTATTCAGCGAAAACAAAAACAATATCCAGACTTAATACCTCAAATTTTCATCGATTTAATTATGTTTTTATTTGTTTATTTATTTTCTATTCTTATGTATTTATTTATTTATTTATTTGTATATTATTTGTTTATTTATTTTGTTATTTATATATATATATTTTCTTTTTTTACAATTTTCACTATAAGTCCTCTCAGTTATGGTGAATTAGAATCCTGAGTTGAAAAATTATTACCTCGAGTAACATCGTATCTATAAGGAAGGGAAATCTTGACTTAATACTCTCATCCACCGTAGTAATTGGCTCTTCAAGTTTATTTTGTAAAGATATTTCCTAATATAAAATTTTACCTTTAATATAAAGTCGTGGTTGGTTTAGGTGCTCTAGGGGCTCTAAGGGCTTCAGGTGCTCTTGGGGCTTCAGGTGATCTAGGGGCTCTTGGTGCTATAGAGGCTCCAGGTGCTCTAGAGGCTCCAGGTGCTCTAGAGGCTCCAGGTGCTCTAGAGGCTCCAGGTGCTCTAGAGGCTCCAGGTGCTCCTATAAACAAGAACTAAATCAAGTTATCTGCCTTGGGTCGTGGGAGCTTCAATATCTACTCGCCCTCCCCCTTCCCACCTCCCCCCCGATCCCCCATCACCTCCCCATCACCCCCTTCCCCTTCCCACCTCCTCTCCCCCCCTCCCTTCCCCCCCTCCCATCTCCCCCTCCCCTTCCTCCCCCTGAAAAACGCCAAAAAAAAACTCTACACTTGATCGAATCTCAATCCCACAAAAAACAAAATTCCGAGTAGAGTTTCTTCTGTAAATTACTCTCATGACTCTGCACACCCGGCTTACAGTGTGTGCCTCAGGGGCGGCCCTCGCTTCTGGTGTTGTGTTGAGGTTGACCGTACATGATGGTGTTGTGTTGAGGTTGACCGTACATGATGGTGTTGTGTTGAGGTTGACCGTACATGGTGTTGTGTTGAGGTTGACTGTACATGATGGTGTTGTGTTGAGGTTGACCGTACATGATGGTGTTGTGTTGAGGTTGACCGTACATGATGGTGTTGTGTTGAGGTTGACCGTACATGATGGTGTTGTGTTGAGGTTGACC
This sequence comes from Homarus americanus, assembly GCF_018991925.1. Classification (NCBI taxonomy): domain Eukaryota; kingdom Metazoa; phylum Arthropoda; class Malacostraca; order Decapoda; family Nephropidae; genus Homarus; species Homarus americanus. The sequence goes on from NW_024736071.1 coordinate 17,744,794, forward strand.
GTACATGATGGTGTTGTGTTGAGGTTGACCGTACATGATGGTGTTGTGTTGAGGTTGACCGTACATGATGGTGTTGTGTTGAGGTTGACCGTACATGATGGTGTTGTGTTGAGGTTGACCGTACATGATGGTGTTGTGTTGAGGTTGACCGTACATGATGGTGTTGTGTTGAGGCTGACCGAACATGATGGTGTTGTGGTGTCTGGCTACTAGTGCCACCCACACTTTTTACCTCATCTATGACGCTTAGATAGATAGATAGATCCAGTTTCCACTTGATATCTCTTATGTGGGGTTGAGAAGGTTAGGGGGAGGGGAGGGGTGGCTACTAATCACTAATACTCAATCTATAGTTGGGAATGTTGTACAGATAAGGAATTCATTCGTCCTAACTTGGAGTATTGCTCTCATATCTGGGGTGGCTCTTCTGTCCAACTGTTAGATAGGGTGGAATCAAAGGCATTTCGTCTTATTAACTCTCCTCCTTTAGTTAATAATCTTTCTTCCCTTTCTCTTCGCCGCAATGTTGCTTCACTCTCTCTCTCTTTTACAGGTACTTTAACGGGCAATGTTCGGTGGATCTGGCATCCTGTGTACCGCCGGCAAGGCCGTGGGCTCGTAACACACGTCTTGCTCACGGTGCCCACCGTTTCTCTGTGGATGTCGGTCACACTATAATCACCCGTTATAGTACCTCCTTCTTTCCTTACACAGCCAAATTGTGGAAAGCTCTGCCCTATTCTGTGTTTCCATACTTATACAATCTGTCTCACTTTAAAAAGCTGGTTTTCCGTCATCTTCGTGGTGTAGATTTACACAGTATAACTTTTTTCTTTTCTATTTTTTATTTCTTTCTGTTCTTATTTTTTCGCCCTCTAGAGGGGCCTAGGGGGAGCTAATTTCTGTTAAAAAAAAAAAAAAAAAAATATATATATATATATATATATATATATATATATATATATATATATATATATATATATATATATATATATATATATATATATATATATATATATATATATATATATATATATATATATATATATATATATATATATATAATGCTAATATGAACATTGAGTAAAATTAGAAAATAGGATATTACTAAACTTTAGGGTTATTTACGTCACTCTCAACCACACACACACACACACACACACACACACACACACACACACACACACACACTGGAAGAGGAGAAGAAGGTAAATCCACCCTCACCCACAGCTCATCACGCACTGAGGTATTGTAGTAACCAACACTCTTTTTATATATCACAGTAATACTAAAACAATGACCCCCTCTTACATCACCTGTTGCTGTTGTAAAGTTTTATAGGATCTTAATTACATTGTAACACCAACAACGTCACCTACCGATCGCTTGGGTGGTGGGTGAGTGTTTGTCAGTTAGTTAGTTATATATTCATGACCTTTTGCAGTGCTTAAGCTTTTATTTTATGTATGTATCTCCTGAAATAATAATGAGACATATTACTTGAGATGTTTGAAGAAAAATTAAATTAATGATGCTTATTATATTCTCAGACTTCATAAAATATGTCGCGGATTCTGAGTAAAAAGTCACATTAATTTATATCCTTGAGTGAATCAGTTTATTTTTATTTCAAGTAGTTGGCGTTAATCTGCAACATCGTCTTAACATTATTACTATTTAATGTTGTCGTGGAAAAGTTAAAATGCTTGGGAACTTTTAACATGGAACTTAAATATTTCGTGAGTGGAAGACCTTCAGGCATTTTAAGTTAATGGTAATATATCAAAGGTGTATTTTACCTCGTACTGTGGCTGTGGAAAATGATAAAATATTATATTAAGTTACTCGTAGTTCCCGGACATAATAATAATAATAATAATAATAATAATAATAATAATAATAATAATAATAATACATTACCTAAAATATATACCACGAGTATTACTACGCTAACTTGACATTTACTTAAATTGTCTAAGAAAAACAAACAAGCATAGCGTGAGTAAGTGTAAACAAAAGAAAATATTTACACGAAGAAATATTTACAAAACTACACTAAGTTCAGATTATAATTAAATCTTTTTTATTTAAGTTCTGATTATAATTACGTCGTCACTTTTTTTATTTCCCATTATGAGGTCAATTTACCCTCTTATGCCTCGCCCGCCACTAAAGTTCTGTTGAATGGAACTTGTTGAGAACTGGTGTCGTTTAAGAAGTTAGGGAGTGGTCTAGTTCAGTGTGTTATTGCTGGAAGAGTGGGGGTGGAGGAGATGAAGGAGGAGGAGGAAGGGTTAGGGGTGAAGGAGGTGGAGGAGATGAAGGAGGAGGAGGAAGGGTTAGAGGTGAAGGAGGTGGAGGAGATGAAGGAGGAGGAGCAAGAGTTAGAGGTGAAGGAGGTGGGGGGAGGTGGAGGAGGAGGAGGGAAGGGTTAGAGTTGGAGGAGGTGTGGGGAGGGAGGAGGAGGAGGAAGGTTAGGAGTTGGAGGAGGTGGAGGAGATGAAGGAGGAGGAGGGAAGGGTTAGAGTTGGAGGAGGTGGGGGAGGTGGAGGAGGAGGAGGAAGGGGTTGTTGGAGGAGGTGGAGGAGATGAAGGAGGAGGAGGGCTGGTTAGAGGTGAAGGAGGTGGGAGGAGGAGGAGGAGGAAGGGTTAGGAGTTGGAGGAGGTGGAGGGAGGGAGGAGGGAGGGGTACGGGAAAATGAGGAAGTAGATGAGGAGGAGGAGGTGGAGGTAAAAGAGGAGGGAGATAGAGGAGAGGAGGAGGGTAGAAGAAGGAGGTGGTGAAGAAGAGGAGGAGGCAGAAGAGGAAGTAAAGGTAGAAGAGGGAGGTACAGGAGGAAATTAATGGTGGAGGGAGGAGGTGCTGTGAGAGAATACTCACAGAAGAAAAAGAATTGACGATGAGAGAGAGAGAGAGAGAGAGAGAGAGAGAGAGAGAGAGAGAGAGAGAGAGAGAGAGGCAAGAATCTCCATCAAAACAAATTAGTCAAAAACAGTTCTCTTACTCAGTTAGTCAGTCAGTCAGTCAGTCAAAAAGGATTATCATTCGTAGAGCTAAAAGACGCAATTTGAAGATCCGAGGCAGCAGGACGTTGGGTTAAATAGCATAAGGGGTAGTGGAAAGGGTGAGGGTAGTGGAAAGGGTGAGGGTAGTGGAAAGGGTGAGGGTAGTTAGTAGGGGGTTTAATGGAAGGGGGTAACGTAAGATCTCCTGCCATAGTGAGCATAAGGATTTGCTGATAGTCTACCTGTGAACCACCTGTATACACCTGTTCTAGATGTTAATTATGATAACGTCACCTGTGGGAAATAATATACCTGTAATTTACTCCTTTGAATATTTAAAAAAAAACGAGAACTTTCTAAAAACTCATTGTAGAAATTAACAGGTAGACCACTTGCTAGGATAAGTGAGTGTAAATTGCAAAATATGGTCAGTCAATTTGGTCAGCTAACTGTTAGGATATTAGTGTCAGGCAATTCGGTCAGAGATTTTTGTCAGGTAGGTATTAGGATCTTAAGAGTCAGCCTGTTCGGTCAGCCAGGTGTCAGGATCATAATGTCAGCTAGTTCGGTCAGCCAGGTGTCAACATCTCTGAGTCAGGATCCCCTAATATCTGAGAGTTGGTACCGTAGTGTCTGGAAGAATTGTCTAGAAAGTTTTGAAGATAAAAAAAAATCTGGTCTTTGTTTTACGTCCCCGTCTGTCCAACACCTCCTGGGAACTTAATTTACTTCTGTGCTTGAGATTTATGAACGCACACACACGAACCCTGACTCATACACACACACACATACACACACGAACCCTGATTCACACATAGACACATACGCACGTTCACACACACACAATAAGATCATAAGCTTGTATTGATGTCCGTTCTCTCGTCTTTTAAAGGATCCCTAAAGGAATCCTATTGGTTTCTTGAGGAACTATTGAAGGACTTGAAGTACTCTTGAAGGACTCTTGAAGTACTCTTGAAGGACATTTGAAGTACTCTTGTAGGATTCTTGAAGAATTCTTGTAGGACTCTTGAAGGACTATTGGATTCTTGAAGGATTCTTTGAGGACACCCAATGTTTTGAAATCATGGTGTTCCTGTGTTCCTGCTGTAGTGTTCCTGTGTTCCTGCTGTGGTGTTCCTGTGTTCCTGCTGTGGTGTTCCTGTGTCCCTGCTGTGGTGTTCCTGTGTCCCTGCTGTGGTGTTCCTGTGTTCCTGCTGTGGAGTTCCTGTGTTCCTGCTGTGGTGTTCCTGTGTTCCTGCTGTGGTGTTCCTGTGTTCCTGCTGTGGTGTTCCTGTGTTCCTACTGGGTATTCCTGTGTTCCTGCAAGTTCCTGTGTCCCTGGTGTTCGTGTGTTCCTGCTGTGGTGTTCCTGTGTTCCTGCTGTGGTGTTCCTGTGTTCCTGCTGTGGTGTTCCTGTGTTCCTGCTGTGGTGTTCCTGTGTTCCTGCTGTGGTGTTCCTGTGTTCCTGCTGTGGTGTTCCTGTGTTCCTGTTGTGATATTAATCCAAGGTTGTCCAGGATGTCGCGGAAGTGGGTGACAAGACGGGGTGGCTCATATCCCATAAGGTACAAGGCTCCTGACACTGTCTGGAACAACTGTGTAGTATTCCTGACAGTACCGGGTAATACTCCTGACAGTAATGGAACAAATGTGAAATATTCCTGACACATTATTGGAACCTCCTAATATTCCTGACACAGTATTGGATACTCCTTATATTCCTGACACAGTATTGGAACCTCCTTATATTCTTGACACAGTATTGGAACCTCCTTATATTCTTGACTGTGTAATGTGGATAGAATCAAACTCCCCGCCAACCGAAGTATCACTGAAGGTAAACAAACAAACAGGGAGGCGTACACTGTAAACACACACACGGTCTGGTTTGTTTGGGGTGGTTCCTCGTCCAGTAGTACTCAAGGGAACTCTCACTAATTTCCCAGCTCCAGAGTCCATACCTAAACCTGACCTAATGTTAATTTGACCTCGCTTAATCTACAACTGACCCTATTGAATGTATCCCTAATCTAATCTTACCTTACCTTACCTAATCCACCATAACCTACTTCTAACCCAACTTAATCTAACATAATCCTAACTTAACCTAACCTACCCCTAACCAAATTAAATCTAACCTACCTCTAATATAAATCTAACCTATTTTTATATAGAAATTTAAGCTCGATTCTGGCTATGGGGGGGAAGTGTACCTCTCACCCAAACACTAGCCCATTCCTCAGTAAAAAAATATCAGAACTTACACAACTGATTGACTGACTGACTCTACAGGCCCAACGTATCCAGTAAACTCAAAAACGAATAAGTTAAAATAAAATTAAAAACTGTACTGAGATTCTGCTGTAACTGGAAACGTTTGTTCTCATTCCTAGTTAGAGGAAGAGAAAAAAATTTAATATTTTTTATTTTATATACTCCGAGTCGAGATATGTAGCCGCCACTCAGGTATTGTAAATATCTCAACCGCTCACGGAGTTATTTGTATGTGTGTGTGTGTGTGTGCGGAGATATTGTTCATTTAGTCCAGTATCATATGTACAGTTGTGGACAAAATTCCTTGAACACTTGGCAGTATCTACCATGTAAATTCTTGAGGGTCATTAGTCGAGGGAGTTGAGATTTTAACGTATTTTCTCGTTTTTTTCTTTGGATTAAGTTGTGTGTATGACTTTTTTTCTCCGATATAATATGTGATGAAAAACGACGTTATTAGCTATAAACAAATTATGTATACTTCACCCAAACGTTTTGGTGCGAGATATTACCTAACCTAACCTAACCTAACCTAACCAAACCTGACCAAACCTAACTAACCAAACCTGACCAAACCTAACCTAACCTGACTTACCCCACCCATACCTGACTCAAAGTGCGACTCAGCTCATGTATGATGTCACAATGTGGACAGTGAAGCTCCACCCATGGGAAGACCTTATAGACCTTGGCTACACTAGCTATAGTACTTTAGTGTTCAACTGAGCGATATTGAATATTTTATCTCTTGATGCAAATAAACAAAAATATATGAAAAACTATGAAGAATTTGTTTAACTCTGCCTTATATAATATACAAATAATTCAAACTCATAATTTAGTGATTGACTTATTGATTCAGTAACTGACGTACAGTCGCTTGCACTTATACCTGGTACAGTTGCTGGCACATATTGTGAGATGTGGCAACTCTGTGGATTGTTTATCTGGCATCCTTAGTCTGGCTACTATTGTGAGATTCCTTAGGGTCATCCCGGGAGTTTTAATACGATGTAAACAAACACAGAGGTGCCACATCTCACATAATGTGCCAGCCACTGTGCCAGGTATAAGTGCAGGCGACTGTACTTACTGTGAGAATTTTTTTTATTTAACTCGACACCACACCGACCAAACCCTGCTCTGACGGCGCCACTGAGGCAGGAGTCACACCCCAGGTAGTCTATGTCCAGTCCTTGTTCCCCAGCTACATAATGAGGTCGTTAGGGCGAGTTAACGACTCTGGATGAAGCACGACCCCTCGTGAATATTCGACTAAAATACGACCTGGCAACATAAATGGACACACAAATCTCGCCCCCTGCTCCCCCTTCCCCTCCCCTGAAATACAATGGTAATGTTAGAACTACAGCTGTTGTTGTCATATTGTGGTGTACAACGCTGTAGTTTCTTGTTGTACCATGATGTAGTGTTGTTGCTTATTGTTGTACCATGATGTAGTGTTGTTGCTTATTGTTGTACCAATACCATGACTCGACATTAACACTCTGAGTACGTTAAACTTCTCCAATACAATTATTTGATTTTCTTAGGTATACATGTACTATGTCTAGTCCCCCATTGAGTACATTGATTTGATTCCATGAGTACGATATCTTAACCCTTTGAATACGATGACCTATCGATTTAGTACGATGACATTGTACTCAGGTAAGGTTAAGTCATCGTACTCAAGAGAATATATATTAATTCAGTGGTCACAACTAACACAATGATGTTTGAGGAAAGTGTGTGTGTGTGTGTGTGTGTGTGTGTGTGTGAGAGATTCAGTTTCACTACTACGTCACACCCCCATTGCTATATAATAACCTTCGCATTACCATAATAAAACTCCATATTCTTTTATGTTCTCGGGGTCCTGGAGGGTGGGGTGGGGTGGGGTGGGGTGGGGTGGGGTGGGGTGGGGTTAAAGAAATATCACACGTACGCTATTAAAGGAAGTCGTCAATAATGTTGCCCCCTTTATATCTTTACCTGGCCGTTCTCACCTGGGAATTTGCATTGAGATCTCATTTACTCACCTATAAAATTCTTGAAATCACTTTTTTTAATATATCTGAAGGTATTTATATTGCTGGAAGTGTCAAGTGCTGGTAAAAGACGTGACAGTGTCCACACGCACACACACACAGACACCCCTTGATTTATACGATGGTCGATACATTTAAGCATACATCTCTGATCTTTTTCTCCTAACTAGACCTCGGCTTCAGATGCTTATTTTTAAGCTCTCTTCCTCTATCCCATCCCTAACCCCCTCTCCCCCTTCCCCACCTCTACCCACTCTCCCCCACCCCCTTACCCCTTCTGTCTCCTTCCTCTTCCTTCTTGGCCTGTAAGCCACAACGGGACATCCAACAATACACAAAGATTTTATCAAACTCTTGCAGAATAGTTGTCGCTACACCCAATTTGTTGACACGAGAAATTGTTGGCTCTGGAAAGTTAGGTTTTGATGGTTCTCAGTGTGTGTGTGTGTGTGTGTGTGTTTTACTGAGACATACATACATACATACATACATATATACATACATACATATATACATATTAAGGGACCGGCACCAGAATATAAGACATGTCCAACTCTGAGAGCCTTGACCCCTTCTATCTCTGTCTGTCTGTCTGTCTGTCTCTTTTTCTGTGTTTGTCTGCTTGCCTGTTCGTATGTCTTTCTGTTATCTGCCTTTGCCTGTTTGTCAATGTCTGTCTCTGTCTTTCTGTCTGTCTGCCTGTATTTCTATGTCTGCCTGTCTTTCTGTCTGTCTTCATGTCTGTCTTTCTTTATTTCTCTTTTTCTCTTTTCTCTCTCTCTCCCTCTCTCTCCTTTTCCTGTATTCGTGTGTCAAAGCATCATTTTCTGTCGCCTATTCTCTCTCTCTCTCTCTCTCTCTCTCTCTCTCTCTCTCTCTCTCTCTCTCTCTCTCTCTCTCTCTCTCCGCCCCGGCTCAGTATCTTGTCTTTTTTCTCTTAATTTTGTTGCTTATTCTCTTTTTTAATTTCTTTTTTATTCTTCTTTTATGGGTATTTTTTTTAGTTTTCATTGTCTTTGTTTTTGTTGTTTTTTTGTTTGTGTTAATGATTTTGTTATTAGTGTTAATGTTGCCTTTATTTTTTCTTAACTTTCAGATATTATTTCAATTTATGATTTGGTTAGGTTAGGTTAGGTTAGGTTAGGTTAGGTTAGGTTAGGTTAGGTTACTTGAGGCTCCCACATGAAACCCTCATATAGGAACACCAATACAATACTACCAGCCAATGATAACATCTCCCCTCATCATACAGGGATATGATAGGCGGACACTCATACACTCTTGACTTACTTGTGACGACCATAACGCCCACCTCAACCACCGTATTCCCTCATAAACCAAAAATCACAAAAAAATTACCAAAAAATAATAATAAAAAAAATCCCTCCTCACCATTGTCAAGAAAAGACGTTTATTGCCTCATGAACAAAGTCACTATTGTCTTGAGAAAATAAAGTTGTCCTGGAAAACACTGATATTTTCTACCATGGTCCTTAAGAAATGAGAGAGGCAGTTTGACGTGAGGTTGTTCTCATTATGACGGTAAAGTTGCGGTAAAGCTGCGGTAAAGCTGCGGTAACACAAAGACTGGGGATAATTATTAGTGTTGTGGTGTTTGTGCCTGTCAGGTATTGTGTCAAGTCTTACCTGTTAATTAATGTTGCTCTGTGTTTGTTCATAGATATTCTCAGGTGAGTTTTGTCAGTAATGAGTTTTTTGTTGGTATTATTGTTGTTGTTTTTGTTATTGTTATTAGTATTATTTTTTATTGTTATTATTTTTATTGTTTATTATTATTATTATTATTATTATTATTAGTAGTAGTAGTAGTAGTAGTAGTAGTAGTAGTGGGATGGGACCAAGTGCAAGATGTTTCTACGCCAGACTCGTGGAGTTGATCTCCGAACAGAAGCAGCAGCCCAGAAGTTATGTCACAGCCTGGATGAGATGTCGACTGTCTTTCTCTCTCCTTCGGTCGGCTTTGCTCTGCCTCAGGGGAACGAGAGCTTCTGCCCCAATGCCGACAACTGCTGCAGATATTGACTATGAGGCTACAGTCACTGAATGCCGCATAGATCTGCGGCTCAAGTAATTCAACACAGATAGGATAGCTACTTATGTATTAGGATATTTAATATTAAGGTAATAAAATGGCGGCAAAGGTGTGGTTATTGGGGGAGGCTGGAGGTCACGATATAAAAAAAATAGTAGTAGTAGTAGTGGTAGTAGTAGCAGTAGTAGTAGTAGTAGTAGTAGTAGTAGTAGTAGTAGTAGTAGTAGTAGTATTGTTGTTGTTGTTGCTGAGAAATAAGTCAATGAAATAATAAGAAATATGAGAAAGATAACAAGACTACAATTCCTCCCAGAAATACGAGGATCACAAAACACAATCTTTCCTACACAACCCGTTTATATCTATTTTATTTCATCTATGCTGTGTTCTTTTATCTTTTTCTTCTGTTACTTTTTATCTGTTACTTCGCTTTTTATTATTCTATTTCTTTTTGGCCTTTTTTTTATCCTTCTTTTTCTAATTCCCCATAAAAAGTAATTTAAATACTCACGTTAAGAAAAAGTCACTTATATGACCCGTATATAATGATGGGTGTTTAGCTCAGGTGAATCAACCATTACAAGGCGGAGAGAAGGAGTTAGTTAAGTTCACCTCAGGAAGCCAGTCAGAAATTTTTTGCATCACGAAGTCCGTAAAAATAAATAAAATTCAAGAGAATAGTAAAACCAGGCAATAAAACAAGAGATAGGAGAGTGAAATAAAAATAAAAATAAAACGAAAATGTTTCCTACTTACATAAATTATTTTTCCGCTACATCCAGTTTTCATAACGAGAAGAGCCCCCTCCCTCCCTCCCTCCTTCCCTCTGCCCTTCCCTCCCTCTCTCCACCCTTCCTCTCTCCCTCCCTCCTTCCTTCCTCTCTCCCTCCCTCCCTCCCTCCCTCCTTCCCTCTCTCTCTCCTCCCTTCACGTCCTCTCCATCCTTCCCCCTCCCTCCTTCTTCATTCCTCCTTCATCCCTCCTCTCTGTCTCCCTCCCTCCCTCCCTCCCTCCCCCCTTAACACCCGTGAACACAATGCAATAAACCTTCAGGTCACAAGAACTAACACCTACACTGCCGTCACCTCCGGAGCCCTAATAAAAATAAATAAAAATGAGAAATATGGCAACGTTCCAGTGACATGTTGCCATATTTCCCACTCGGGGGCTGGCGACATTCTCGGAACGTGTTGGTGCCGGGAGGAAATATTGCCATGGGTGTGTTTCTGTTGCTCGCCGCCTTTGATGTCTCCCATTTAATAATTTTGTTTTATCTGTTTTTAATTTATTTTCATAGTTGGGTCAATTGGTTATATAAATACTGTGCTGGCGGCTCACTGACCGACTCACTGGTTGACTCACTAACTAAATGACTCACTGATTGATTGACGTATTTGACTCAATTACTCACTTGTTGACTCACTCACTTAACCAACGACTCACTCACTGAATGACTCATTCACTCAACGACTCTCACTCAACTCACACACCCAACGACTCACCCACCCAACGACTCACTCACTCAACGACTCACCCACCTAACGACTCACCCACCTAACGACTCACCCCAACAACTCACACCCAACGACTCACTCACTCAACGACTCACCCACCTAACGACTCACCCACCTAACGACTCACCCACCCAACATCCACTCACCCAACGACTCACACAACGACTCACTCACCCAACGACTCACCCAACGACTCCTCAACGACTCACTCACCCAACGACTCACTCAACGACTCACCCCCCGACTCACTCACCCAACGACTCACTCACCCAACGACTCACCCACCCAACGACTCACCCACCCAACAACTCACTCAACGACTCACTCACCCAACGACTCACTCACCCAACGACTCATTGATTCATTTACTCACACCTGCCCTGACGAATATTATTATGATGTCCAAATTCTCATTAATTATTTCACTCAACAATACACAACAGAACACAATATAAATCATTCATATAGATGCGTCAGACAGCTCTATGAACACCATCCCTAGTGATTGAGAGAGAACATTGCCTCCCCCAATTTACACTAACATATCCCTTTACCAATTAAATTCTTGCCTATTCTATTTCCCTGTTATCCTATTAAGCTCAGCTCGACCCTCTGTGGTGTGGCCTTTGTATGTGGTGAGACACAAGGGCAAAGTTGACTGTGCTGGCCCCCACACACACACACACACACTAACATCACCACCCACGAATATTTGAGGGAGAAATGTGTGAACGTATAAAGTTGGTGGAGCTGACTGGGTGTTGCTGCCTCTCGTTGTGTACGGCGAGGCGAGGCGACTCAGTTTCTTGGTGATGAGCTAGTGGTGGGTGGTGGTAGTGGTGGTGGTAGTAGTGGTGGTGGTGGTGGTGGTGGTGATAGTGGTGGTGTAGTGAAGTATGATGTGAGTAATATTGGTGATGTAGTAGTGGTGGTGGTGGTGGTGGTGATAGTGGTGGTGGTGTGGTGATAGTGGTGGTGGTGGTGGTGTGGGGGTAGTAGTTGTGGTGATGGCGGTGTATACCAATATATATATATATATATATATATATATATATATATATATATATATATATATATATATATATATATATATATATATATATATACCGCAGTATACCACTTCCTCTAGGCGGTGGTACCAACAATATTAAAAGTTAGAGCGAGCCTTTCACAGGACACACAAGTTGACAACAATAGAGAGCTGGAGCAAACATAATTAACAGCCATGTAATTGCCCTGCTGTTTATTATCTCTCTCTCTCTCTCTCTCTCTCTTTCTTGCTTTTGTTTCTGTATGTTATACTTTTTTTACCTCAGTTTAATGGTTTTGCGTTACAGTATTTTTTATTTATATATAATTCAGCTGCGTCATTCACCTCAATGATATACGACTCACTCACTCACTCACTCACTAACACAACTCACTCACTCACTAACTCACTCACTAACACAACTCACTCACGAACCACTCACTCACTCACTAACACAACTCACTCACCACCACTCACCCAACACAACTCCTCACTCAATCACTAACACAACCACTCCTCACTCACCACCCAATCACTAACACAACTCACTCACTCACTCACTCACGAACACACTCACTCACTCACTAACACAACTCACTCACTCACTCACTAAACAACTCACTCACCACCACAACACACTCACCAAACATAACTCACAACACAACTCACTCCTCCACTCACCACTCACTACACAACTCCCACCACTCAATCCCACTCACTCATCACTCACCACTCATCACCCCAATCACTACACCCACTCACTCAATACCACTAACACAACCCCCACCACTCCCACCCCAATCACTAACTCCCCCCTCACCCTCCCCCACCCCACTAACACAACTCCCCTCAACCCTCACCAATCCCCTCCTCAATCACTCACTCACTCACTCCACTCACTAACACAACTCACTCACTCACTCCTCACATTCTGAAGGAACCTTTTTAAGGGCCACCTTTTGATTAATTAGGACCTCAGCTTATTTCAACCTTAAGACAAATTACTCGAACGCTAACCTATAATCTAACCCTTACCTAACACACACCCCACCAGTTATCGATCGGGTGTTTAATCATCAGGTGAAATAAACTACATGGGTGGGTGGGGTGGGTAGTGTGGATGGAGTCTGGGTGGGTCTGGGTGGGTCTGGGTGGGTCAGGTGGGTCGGGTGGGGTGGATGGGTCTGGGTGGGTGGGGTGGGTAGTGTGGATGGGTCTGGGTGGGTCCGGGTGGGTCTGGGTGGGTCTGGGTGGGTTAGATGGAGGGGAGGGGTAGGTCAATTCTCAGTAGAGCCAGAATGTTTTACGTCATATCATTTCTTAATTATTTTTCTCTGTTTAGGTTCCGAACTTCATGAGAAAATTTAAAACGAAAATTTAATTAGATTTTTTTTATGAGTTTCTTTCCTCTTAATGAATTGTATTTTTAATTTTTTTTTGACGGTTAATATTAAGAAATAATTAAAGAATATTAGGTAGTTTCAGTTTTTGTTATTCATAAATTTACAATGATATGTATATAATGTATTCATCAAACAAAGTATACATGGATAGCGTCGTTATTAACCTAACCTAACCTAACCTAACTTAACCTAATCAAAACCTAACCATAACCTAACCTAACCCTCTCAGGTAACTTTAAGGTGTTTAATCATCAGGTACAAAAGGCTGGGATAGTTAACCTTCACGTGATCTCCAATTTCCATAAATATTTACCAATAAAAGCCAAATAAATTATCCATATTTGGTCAGAAAATAAAAACTCGTCGTGTTTTAAAGTTTTTATTGGCCATTATTCCAGAAAAGTGCAACATACATACATACATACATACATACATACATACATACATACATACATACATACATACATACATACAACATAAGGGAGGTATTGGTATGGTAATTGCGTGGTTTAGAGATGACATTTGTGATAAGGTCAAGAGCGATTTGCCTTCCTGTCTCTCTTGTGTATGAGGGAGACCAGAGAGAACTATTATCTCCCTCATCTCTCCCGCACATCTCTCCCCCACATCTCTCCCACACATCTCTCCCACACATCTCTCCCCCACAGAGCTGATTCGTCCTGGTTTTGTCATGGCCGCGAGACACTGCGAGAGATAAGGTTGGACGAGATCTTCTGTGTGACTGTAGATAAAGTCGTATGGGTCTCTCTCTCTCTCTCGGAAATTTCTAAGATCATCCTAGACATAATTATATAGCGTAAATCATCCTATTTTTTTTTTATAAGCGACTCAGTTCAATCTGGGGAAAAAAATGTGTCCTGTTCATCCTGCACATAGAAGTATCGCAGTTCATCCTGGACATAGAATTATCATAGTTCACCCTGGAAATAAAAAATAAAGTAGTTCTAGAAAAAAAAACCGACAGAGTTTGTCCTGGGAAAAAATAACTTTATAAACACCGCAGTTTTTCCTGGACATAGAAGTATCAAAGTTCATCCTGGAAATAAAAAATTACGTAGTTTGTCATATAAAAAAAAACTTTCTAAACGTCGCAGTTCATCCTGGACATAACAAACTGAGGGCAGGTGGGTACAAGTGGGTAGCGCAGGAGGTGGTAATACCCGTAAGTGGACAACATCTTCATGAATAGCATTATCCTGCCTCTAGTCACACAGCCCCTCGCGGTCATTACCAAAGTTACCGGGGACAGGTAATTTGCATTAGAATACCGCCCAACCCTCCATTACCTGGGAGAAGCTGGTGGCAAGAAGGAGCCAACCCACATAATGGAGACGTCACACTGTCCTGACGTATTATATGACTTTTAGGAGAAATGTCTGTCTGTCTGTCTGTCTCTAGTAGTAGTAGTAGTGGTGGTGATAGTAGTAGTAGTAGTAGTATAGCCCCTAGATACAGCGTTCCATTACAGTATATAGAACACACAGTACACAAGAGAATACACAATACACAGGCCACTCAAGACTAATTATGCTACACATTAACCTCAATTATCGTCTACATAGACCCAATTATCGAACCCGTGGCCTGAAATATCCAACACTCACACCTAGAGCACTGTGAACTAAACCTGATAATAGGACTTTTGTTGATATGTACTGTATTGTCGTGTGTGTGTGTGTGTGTGTGTGTGTGTGTGTGTGTGTGTGTGTGTGTGTGTGTGTGTGTGTGTGTCAGTAATGCTTTTAACAGTTCACTTTACCTCTTCTTGTCTGTGTACTTGAGATGTTAAGTATTATTATTATTATTTTATTCTTTCTGTTTCTCTCGTCGTTATTATTATTATTATTATTCCTCTCATTCGTATATAAATAATAACGATAAGATAAATTAAATATCAGGATAGATATAAAAAAAAATCAGTAAAATGATAAAATAAAAATAAAATAAATTATCCGAACGAAATAAATGACAAAGTGAAGAAATTAAGTAAGACACAGAAGAATCAAGAGACAAACCTGAATTGTTAAAGAATAATAGAGGAGAACTCTCCCTCCTCCTTCCTTCCTTCCTTCCTTCCTTCCTTCCTTCCTTCCTTCCCTCCCTCCCTCTCTCGACACTCTCTCAACCTGTCTGTTAATGTAAACGAGTATGTGTATAGGTGGTGGAGGCGCCCCGCTCGTTCACCTGTCACCTGTAATCAAGGAATGGAAATCAGGGAACAGAGATTCTCTTTAGTTACCCATAAAATCGTCTGGTAGGATTTTTTTCCCCCATTCCTATCGCAAATACATTTATATTATTAAGAATTTATTTCATTAAGGTAGAGTCTCAGGTGTGTATTAAATTCGGTTAGTAAAGGATATATTTAGTTTACTCTTGCTTAGATGATGATGAGTTAGAGGTTCAAGAGGTCAGTTGTGAGTTTCAGTGAGAGGTAAGGAGGTTGGAGGTGTTAGGAGGCTAGGGGGAGGGGGTTAGGAGGATGGTTGAGGAGTCTGGGAGGGGGAAGAAGGAGAGAGGGAGGGAGGAAGAAGGTAGAGGGTTAGGGGTGGGTGGAGTGGTGAGGCAATTGGGTAGAGTGGGCGGAGAAGGGGGGAGAGAGGTGTGTAGAGGGAGGGGAAGGGGGAGGAATGAAGGGGTAGAGGGATGAGGAGGAGGAGGAGAGTAATAGGCATAAAAGAAGAATAAGGAGAGGAGAGAGAGAGGAAGAGGAGGAGAAGGAAGAAAAAGAGAGAAAATGGGAGGATAAAAGAACACTATAAAGGGGAATACATATTAATTATTATGCTCTCCTGAAACATAAAACAAAATGAATGTAATAAAAAAAATATTACCACCACCATCATCATTATCATCATCATCATCATCATCATCATCATCATCATCATCATCACCACCACCACCACCACCCGTTTTAAAAGCTTGTCAAATTACTGTACTGTACATACACTTTTAAATCATTTATCATTCGTTCTTGTCTTTCATCTCATCTTGTGGGAGACAGACGAGGCAATGATTGGTTCACTGTTCACTTATATACAATATATCTACATAGAGACAGATATATAATACGTCATATATCGAGTAATATTAAATTCTATTGACGCAGTGGCGCAGTCTATGTATTTAATTTACACAATACGTTTTCATTACCTCAGGAGAGTGGGTAGTTGGGGGGGGGTACTGCACTAGTTCTACATCACGCATAGAAATCGCCAATTGTACTGGTGTGGGTTGACAGATAGATAGACTCGGTATTAATAACACTTCATTGACACTGTGACGAGGCTTTAAGATAATAACGTTTCATCATGCGTTATTCCCTCCTGTCATGGGGTACAAAGCCAATTTTCTCCCATTCTGATCCATTATTCTCTCGTTATTGGTACCGTCACCGACAATATCGCCTGGCGTATTTTCACCCCAACGTGAATACAGCCGCCCGGTGACGCCACCAGCCTTCCATGTAATAATTCTCATATCCTTTTTAGAATTAATGGCTAGACGACACAAAATCTTCACATACTTTTGAGAATTTATTGGCAACTGACGTAAACTCGTAATTTATATTTTGTAACTAAGCAAGACAAAACTTCTCATATGTTTTAGAATGTATTGCTAGTTGACATAAAATTCTCATATTTTGTATTTGATTACTAAACGACATGAAAATAGGGATATAGAGTCCTAGGGTGAGGATATAGAGTCCTAGGGTGAGGATACAGAGTGAGGATAGAGCTAACTTTTATGTCTTTAAAGCTAATGTTTATATCTCCGAAGCTAATGTTTATATAATCACAAGTAATGTTTCTAATATATATAAAACAGGCGCCGCACAGTCGTTGTAGAAGCCACGGAAGTAATGATTCGTCAATAGAGATTTGAAATTTACAAAAGAATTTTCAATCAGATGGAAAATGTGGAATAAGGGTGAATATTTTGCCTCGGATTTGCCAGGAGCTTTGTGTGGGTGTGAGGGGGGGTGAGAGGTAAGGGTGCTGTGGGGGAGGGTGATTGGGTGTGAGGGATGGGGTGAGGGAGAGTGAAGGATGGGAGTGAAAGGTGAGGGGTAGAAGTGAGTGGATGATGAAAGGTGAGGGATGAGAGGGTGGAGGGGTGTGGTGTGAGGGATGGGGTGAGGGGTGAGGGACAGTCAAGGGTGAGGAGTGAAAGGGTATGAGAGTAGTGGAAATATTAGGAAAATTATTGTCCCTTTATGTCTTAATATAACGATACAAACACAGCCGAGTAGACGACATTATTTGTATTATGAAAATAGCAAAACAAAAATTATATCATTCTTAGAGACATACAAACGTTTATCATTCTTATATAATATTGAAGGTATTACGTACATGATAATAAAATGATCACAGAAAATCAGATGTAAAGTTATTTAGTAAAATGTCATAGTTTGTTATTAACTGTTATTAACTGTTATTAACTTCCATTAACTGTTATTAACTGTCATTAACTGTCAATAACTGTCAAATCGATTTCTTAAATATTTGAGAAATTTTAAGTCCACTGTGTTTATGTAGTTAAGTGAATTTTGTAGTGAGCGTGACCAACAGCTCTTCAAGTGATGACCATTACTCCCTCCCTGCAGCACACTGGTCCTGACACACCCACAACACACTCTCTCTCTCTCTCTCTCTCTCTCTCTCTCTCTCTCTCTCTCTCTCTCTCTCACCTTTAATAATCAATTGCCTCATTATTGATTATGCAAGAAGAAAAAAAATCACCTTTGCATAAATTATTGAGTTTTAACGAAGTATCAACAAATATATGACTCGCCTTCTGGTTTAAAACGACAGCTTGAAGCAATGACGTCAGGAATTCAAACGTAATTACGATTAGAGATTGATTACATCATGATTAATTATACGTGAATCCTCAAATTTGCTTGTGATTGAGTTTGTCTGAAAAAAAGAGAAAATGGACTCGACATGTTGACGATGGCGAAATGTGAAAGGAGTGACCAATACAGTTCAGTTTAGCGTTAATAAGTTAGTCGACCTTTAATGGGCAGTTGGGGTGATTTTTTTTATGTATTTATTTATGTACACGCACACACACACACACACACACACACACACACACACACACACACACACACACACACACACACACACACACACACACACACACACACACACACACACACACACAAAAAGGTAGGTTTGTGGGTTATGAAGTTGGGGTATTCGGTGCTTCATTTGTCAGGTTGTCAGACATAATCAAAGAATGTAAATCAGGCGACCAAAACTGAGCTGATGGGAGGGGGGAGAGTGAGTGATGGGAGGAGGGAGAGAGAGGGGAGGGAGAGGGGTGGAGAGAGGAGTGATGGGAGGAGGAGGGGTGAGAGTGAGGGCAGCAGGGGAGGGAAAGTAGGGTAGGCAGGAGAGGGAGAGAGTGAGGGGGGAGGGGAATAGAGAGGATGAAGGGAGAGAGGATGAGGGGAGGAATGGGAAATAGAGGGTGAGAGGAGGAGGAGGAGGGGTGGGGTGAGATAGGAAGATATAATATGGACGTAAATGATATGTATCTGTGTCGTTCCACCCAGAGGTAAACACGCTGGCAGGTGGGTGGAGAGTAGATAGGTGGTGGAGGAGGAAGGGGAGGGGGGGGGAGGAAGAGGAGGAGGGGGAAGAAGAGGAACAACAGGAAGGGGAGGAGGAAGGGGGAAGAGGAGAATGGTGATAAAAGAAGACTTACAAGAACCTCCAACTCATCATCCACTTTTCCAGAGAGCGATCTGTTGATGACGTTCTCTCTGTCAGTCAGTCAGTCAATGGGGCAATTAATTGGTTAGTGAGTGAGTCAGTTATTCATTCCGTCAGGTAGTTAGTCAGTCAATCAGTGAGTTACTTAGTCAGATGGTAAGTCAAGTCAGGTGGTCAGTGAGTCAGCCACTCAGTCAGTCAGCCAGGGAGTCAATTAGTGGTAAGTCAGTCAGGTATTCAGTAAGTCAGTTAATTAATCAGTTGGTAAGTCAGTCAGTCAGTCAGTCAATTAGTGGTAAGTCAATCAGGTGGTCAGTGAGTCGGTCAATTAGTCCGTAGGTAAGTCAGGTGGTCATAATTGACATTCACAGAGTTGATTGCCACAGATAAATGACATTGAATTAAGAGCTTCATGTGACGAGATAAAGTAGACTTGTGTAAGTGGCTTTATTTATGCCAGGAGAGTCGGCTTATAGAGAGAACGGGGGAGAGAGGGAGAGAATTAGATAGAGAGGGGGAAAGAGGTAGGAAGAGAAAGGGGGAAGAAAGATGGGTAGAGAGAATTAAGGGGGAAGAGAGAGAGGGAGAGAGAGAGAGGCGGAAATATAGGGATAATGGAAGGAGAAAGAGAGGTAAAGATAATAATGGAGAGAGACAGGTAAACAGGGAGAAATATAAATGGGTAGGACAAGAGAGAGATAGACAGACAGACAGACAGACAATAAAAGGGAACAGGTAAGAGAAATACAAAGAGAGGGAGAGAGAGAGATGAATGAAGATAAGTTAAAGATGATTGAGACTGAGGTGTGTGTGTGTGTGTGTGTGTGTGTGTGTGTGTGTGTGTGTGTGTGTGTGCTTTATAATAGATACACTGATTAATTAATTAGGGCAGGTGAGTCCGGAGTCACCTGTGACCACACTCTACGTCAGATACAAGTACACATCAAATTAATTAAGAACAGGAGGCATAACTAAGGTAAATACCGATGGAATACTTATATTAATTAATTCTTTCTTCATATGGATGAGGAATGGACACACACACACACACACACACACACACACACACACACACACACACACACACACACACACACACACACACACACACACACACACACATACACCATACACGAGTGGACAGAACTATTGTAATATCCATTAACTCCCTCTCCCTCCCTCCTTCCCTCTCTCCCTCTCGCTCCCTTGTCCTCCTCGCTCTCCTTCTCCCCCTCCCTCTCGTTCCCCTTGCCCTTCTCGCTCTCTTCCTCTTTCGATCCGAATTACCTGTGAGGGAGATGAAAAATAAGAACGTCATCTCCTGTTATGTTGAGTACGTCAGTGTTGTGGGTGAATCACTTGGAGACCATGACAACCGGCCCACGGCTGGCGTGATAATGACGGTCAGGAGTCCTACATAGTTAGTTCTCTTGAGTGTGAGTCTTGAGTTAGTCACTTACTGTATTAATGCATTCACTCACTCACTCACACATTCACTGAGAGAACTTTATGACCAGGTCCCGTTGATGTACTCTATTATTCACAGACATTTGGTAGAATGTAACAGTTTATGCATTATTTACCTTTGATACTACAGTGTACAGGTTTATTGTGAACCAGTGAACCGTCAAAATTTGGTTAATGTCGCCAGTGTGACCTCAGGTGGCTGTCACTCACCGTCACTCACCGTCAGTTTTCACACGATACGTGGAATTGAATTTCAAGTTTTTGGCAGCAAATCCAAATTCCTTATTGACTTTGACCAGTATATATATATATATATATATATATATATATATATATATATATATATATATATATATATATATATATATATATATATATATATATATATATATATATATACACACTTCTCTGCATCTGTGTGTGTTGAGATGAGAATACATAACTACAAATGTCTTAAAGAGGAAACACCAGTTTCGTATGAGTCAGGACCTCCTTACCTCCGTGCACTGAGTCAGGCATCTTTAAGTGGCGTTCTACGTACACTACCAGACCGACACAGTGACCTCTAAACACCAGGACGACCTCCAGCAACTAGTGAGGGAGGCTTACTCTCAGGATTTGGTCTCCAACTGGGATGAAAACTGTGTGCTATTTTGAGGAATTGGAGAGATGGCGCCTGTTACCCTAACCTAACCAAACCTAATCTAACCTAACCTAACTTAACCTAACTGAACCTAACTCAACTTCGGCTAACCCAACAAAATTGAGATTCGAAATCGACTTCTGCCACCACGCCCGTCACGCCACCACGCCCAACCGCTACATTACCACGCCTCCGTCACGCCACCACGCCCGTCAGCCGCCACCACGCCCAACCGCTACCACCACGCTCCATCAGCTGCCACCACGCTTCCGTCAGCTGCCACCACGCCCAACCGTTACCACCACGCTCCATCAGCGCTACCATCAGCCTGTCAGCGTCACCACCGCCTCCAACCGCTACCACCACGCTCCATCAGCTGCCACCACGCCTCTATCTGCTGCCACCACGCCTCTATCTGCCGCCACCACGCCGCCTCTATCTGCCCACCACGCCTCTATCTGTTGCCACCACGCCTCCGTCAGCTGTCTCCATCGTAGTGTTCCCTGCGACTGACAGCTCACATTGTCTCACTAGTAGTCGGTTTATTATTATTATTATTATTATTATTATTATTATTATTATTATTATTATTATTATTATTATTATTATTATTATTATTATTGCTGATAACGGTGTGAAGATGATGATGATGATGATGATGATGATGATGAAAATAAAGGTCCATAAGCGCAGTAGACAGTATTAATCAACATCAAAAAGGTGACCTGTGAAAAAAATAGGGAAGGCTGATTATTATCTCTACTAATTATACGGCTATTACCCCCCTTCCCCCCCTTCCACCACCCTCCACCAGTATGATTATCACCTGGGCTAAAAATTAGCTAATTATTGACCAACAATTTTGTACATGTTTTGCAAGAACTGCGCACTTCTAATGGTGGCCGCCTACGCTCATTAGACTCGCCCAGAATGTCACTGTGTCGTCGCTTGAGGTTTAGCATATCTGATAACGCCCTCATTATTATACTCCCTGTCCGGCTTACGTGATGGAGGCGGTTAGTGCTGCCTGTCTGTACTCTACATATGTCTGTCTGTGTATGTATGTATGTAATAATAATAATAATAATAATAATAATAATAATAATAATAATAATAATAATAATAAACGGTTTATTAATAGAGTTGCAGCCGGTGGCTGAAAATATACAAACTTTCATTTGAATTAGACATAATGATATGCGTTGAATACATTTACAGGGCTGTACAGTACATAAATCAGGAGCTGTTTATTATTTTAACAATAGATGGGATGGTGCTGTTCTTATATCTATCAGTGCGGGCTCGTATGGGCTGAATTTTGTTGTAGTGGCAGACTGCGCGAGGTGGGCAGGAGGATGGCTTAGTAGTCCACTGCCAAACCTTGCTAGTGCTTGGTGGTGGAGGACACTGAGGGATGGCATTTCCAGGGTGGAGAGAGTGTTGTTGTCACTCTCTCAATATATACATATCTACGTACTGTAGTTGCTTCTACAGTGTACAGTATGTCTTAATAACAATAACTGGCGTGTTCGTCTGGCGTTAACTTGGCGTTTGCTTGGCGTTAGTCTGGCGTTTAATTTAAGTAACATGAATTAGTCTACTCCTGAACCGTCATTTTGCTGGTCTGGCGGGCGAATGGACAGACAGACAGACAGACAGGCTGACAGAAATAAAGAAAGATAAATACATAAAAGAGAGAGAGAGAGAGAGAGAGAGAGAGAGAGAGATGTTAAAACAGCTAAATAAATAAACAAACAAATAGTTATTGCTTATTTCTGGTTCAAATTTGCAAATAACTAAAGAAATGGAAACACACTTGAAGACTATGACGTCACAAAATATTGACTTATCTTACTAGTCTATCTGTCTGTCTGTCTGTCTGTCTGTCTGTCTGTCTGTCTGTCTGTCTGTCTATCTATCTATCTATCTATCTATCTATCTATCTATCTATCTATCTATCTATCTATCTATCTATCTGTCTGTCTGTCTGTCTGTCTGTCTGTCTGTCTGTCTGTCTGTCTCCACCTTTCTCAGTACACAATCTTGTCGAACAGAAAATCAATCCCAGTCAATCATGTCACCACCTTGATGATGATACATTCACCTCACGTAAATTAACTGTACCTGTACTTGTAACCTGTGCCTGTAATTGTATCTGTACCTCTTAACTGTACCTTTAACCTTCCATTGTAACTGTACCTGTACCTGTACCTGTGAATGTATCTAACCTAACCTAACCTCACTTCCCAGGTAGAGTTAAGGTGTTTAATCATTGGGTGAAATAAACAGGGGGGGGCTAATCTTTATGTGATTCGTCTTGTACGCAGTCGAAGCTACAAGCCTGAGAGAGAGAGAGAGAGAGAGAGAGAGAGAGAGAGAGAGAGAGAGAACAGGTATGGTCATGAGTGGCGGTAATAGAGGTAAAGTCTTGGCCACTCCAGCCCACCACTTAGTTGATTTGATAGCAAGTGTTAAAAATCTCGGCCCATGGGAGGAGGAGGAGGAGGGGAAGAAGTGGAGGAGGGGGAGGAGGAAGGGAAGACGTGGAGGAGGGGTTAGGGGTGAGGAGGGGGGGGGGCAGCTGGGCAGAGATAAGCTTACTTAAAGAAAGCTATTTACAACCCACAGCGCCTCGGTAAGCTTTGCATACCTACAGCAAAACGGGGTGGGTGGGCGGGCGGGCAAGGGCGGGAGGCGAGGCGAGGCGAGGCGAGGCGAGAGGCAGCTGAAAGGGGACGGAGCGGGGGAGGAGAAGAAGAAGGAAATGAGTAACGGGGTGGTAAGAAATAGGGTGGGCAGGCTAAGGAGGCGAGGCGAGGCGAGGTAAGGGGCGTAACGGGGCGGGGATAGCTGCCGCCTCTTGTGGTCGGGAAAAACCACAATCCAATTTCTCGTTTCTTTAGGGACCTTTCCCGACGGCCCTGACCAATGCCTTACCCTGGGTCCCTTGTCCCCCTCACCACACACACACACACACACACACACACGCACACACACGCACGCACACACACACACACGCACGCACACACACACACGCACACAGTTTTTTACATAGTTATTCTTTACTCTTCTTGCTGTAATCCCCAAATGGAAATATTTTTGATAACCAGTTGAGAAATATTTATAGATGCATCGGTAACTCTATCAGGTCATTCACTCACTCACTCACTCTCACTCACTCACTCTCACTCACTCACTCACTCACTCACTCACTCTCACTCACTCACTCACTCTCTAATGGCTAAAAAAAATAAAGGACATTTTTTCTTTAGGAACAGAGGGAATCAATTTAATTTCAGGTGGACGCAGCTGAACATTTTTCTCCTATACAATAACCTTGGCTGGTCCACATTATACCTCGTGTTATTATCTAAGTTATTCCCGGGTCTTAGTTATTACCATTAAGAAGTATTAATTTACCTACAAGTATTGGTGTTTATTTCTCAACCTCGCTTTGTTTATTCCCTAGCGGATATTTTCTTTTTACACAAGAATAAACTCCTGGCTCTCACATGGGTAAAAATTTCTTCAATATTTTTCTTGTATAAAACCATAAAAATAAAATTTATTTTTTTTCCTTTACTGCCCTCAAGTTTACACAACACACCGGGGAGAAATATATAGGGAGGAAAATGTCTTCACTCAGAGGGAAATATAACAGATATATATATTATGATGTTAGATATAAACACAGTCTTAAGTTGATAATAAGTCACTATTGTTGTTTAATTTCCCTCTGATTGAAGACCTTTAGATTAGGTTTGGTTAGGTTACGTTACGTTGCTTTACGTTAAGTTACGTTACGTTAGGTTCGATCCAGTTTGAAGTTTTATCATTTTTTTGCAGTTCTCAGCTGAATAACCTAACCTAACCTAACCTAACCTAACCTAACCTAACCTAACCTAACCTAACCTAACCTATACACAACATGAAGCAGAACATTTTTACGGTTATTTTACAGAATACCTGAATTGACAAGTTGGACTGTAACATAATACTGGAGAGAGAGAGAGAGAGAGAGAGAGGTGAATCAGGTCACAGTGAAGTGTGTCAGAGGAACCACGAGGTGTCTGTCCTTTACCGTCACACAATATGTATTCTTTTCTTTATATAATACGACATCATTTAACATTTCGTCCTTCTGTTCATTCTTCTCCCTTCTACCGTCGCTCCACCACCCTTCCTCCCTCCCTTCCATCCCTTCCCCCTTCAGTTCTTCCTTCCTTCCCTCCACTCCTCCATCCCTTCCCTCCCCCCTTCCTTCTTTACATCCACGGACCACCCACTTCTTTCCTCCTCTCCACCCCTCCCTCTCTTCCTCCTCTCCCTTCCGCCCCTTCCCTCCCTTCCTCCTCCCTAGCCTTTCCCAACCCCTTCCACTCCCGCCTCTCCCACTCTACCACCCCCTCCACCCCCTTCCGTCCCTCCTCCCACTCCTCCTTCCACCCTTCCCCTTACTCCCCCTCTTCACCCTCCCTTCCCTCCCTTGCCTCCTCACATTTTCCACCCATTGGGATATCAGCTGAACAAAAGAATGCTTACTTTACACTTACACTTCATATTTATAAAGTAAACATTACACTTTCCCCGCTGTAATGGCTGTAATCACTGTAATGACTCGTATCTATGTTTTGTAATTCTAGAAGCTATCAGATTACAGTGTATATATTATTAGACATTAAGGAAGAAAACTATTGGGAACTTTATTTGTGGTCTCAGAACCTTACTTGAATATATAGCTTGGTACCACAAAATACACACAGACAATCTTAACAGTTTCTGGTTGGTGTTTATATAATGCTTCTTTATATTAACGCCCAAACATTCACTTAAATCCCAGTTTTTATTGTTTCAGATGAGGAATGTTGTTGTTGAATTTAAAGTCATTCATTATTTGTTTTGGGTTTTGAGTTTCTGAACCTTACCTTACCTTACCTTACCTTACCTTACCTTACCTTACCTTACCTTACCTTACCTTACCTTACCTTACCTTACCTTACCTAACTTCTAACCTAACCTAACCTTACCTTACCTTACCTTACCTTACCTTACCTTGCTTACCTTACCTTACCTTACATACCTTACCTTACCTTACATACCTTACCTAACCTTACCTTACCATACCTTACCTTACATATCTTACCCTAACCTTACCTTTACCTTACCTTACATACCTTACCTTACCTTACCTTACCTTACCTTACCTTACCTAACCTAACCTAACCTTACATACCTTACCTAACCTTACCTTATACCTTACCTTACCTTACATACAACACCTTACCTTACCTTACCTTATGTACCACAACCTTACCTTACCTAACCTTACCTTACCTTACCTTACCTTACCTTACCTTACCTTATGTACCACAACCTTACCTACCATAACCTTACCTTACCTTACCTTACCTTACCTTACCTTACCTTACCTTACCTTACCTTACCTTACCTTACCTTACCTATTATTCATCCATCACCTGTAAAATACAATACTTGTCATGTGTTTTGCTCATATACATATAAATTATTTCCCCAAGGTCACTTCTCTCCAATCAGATTCTCATTTTCCTCTAACTATTTTTTTTATTATCAGACAAAAATCCAACTAAATTTTATACAATCTATTCCAAGACTTCACCTCAGTTTTCATTTGTTGCTAACGAAGTCCCTGGCAAGCTTCTGTAGTATCCACTCAGTTGAACACCGTCTTTTACTTCCTTCACAAGAGAACGAGTTGACTTTTAGCTAATGGAGGTTCACACACACACACACACACACACACACACACACACACACACACACACACACACACACACACACACACACACACATCGTCCTCCTCAAGTCAATAGCCTAACAATATGATTTTTATCTCCAAGTATAAACTCTGTTGATTGAGGAATTTTCTGGGCTAATTTTAGTCAGATGATTCCCAGATGTTTGCTCAAGACAAGTGATATTATTTTCTAATTTGTTTTATTTCTGTAGAATATTCTCTTATTTTATGATGTAGTCTAGTAACTCACTGTCAGATAGTGTGAACATTATAAAAGTTGACTTAATAACGAATTGGCTCCGAATGTGAGTGTGTGTTCCCCCAGAGAGTGAGCATTATGTATTTATATCCTCGTCAGGGTATGGTGTGGTGGTGTGGTGTGGTGTGGTGTGGTGTGGTATGGTGTGGTGTGGTGGTGTGGTGTAGTGTGAGTGTGGTGGTGTGGTATGGTGTGGTGGTGTGGTGTGGTGTGGTGTGGTGTGGTATGGTATGGTGTGGTATGGTATGGTGTGGTGTGGTGTGGTGTGGTGTGGTGTGGTGTGGTGTGGTTGTTTTGCGTCGTCCTCAACTCCGACCACACAGCCAACACCAATCACCTACATAAACCATCGCACGAAGCCACACTACCTGGAGGAGATCTGTCGAGCATAATACACGATTAGCCGGATGCACCGCTGGGCTGGCCTCAAGACGACCAACTAGACGATCACAAGAGGCGGTATGGGAGGGCTACTGGAGTATAGGTTTAATGGCCAGATTTACAAGACCGAAAACCTTTGCTCTATATACACATGTTTCCTCTGGTGGTCGTTGGAGCTCAGTTTACCGTGGGGTGTTTGTGTGTCGCGTCTACAAATACGACTGATTCTAATTGGCACTTTGGATGCGTCGGTCCATTATTTACCTTATTAGCGGCGATAAGAACATGTCTGAGAGGAAGCTTAATATCGTGTACTAGTCAAATAAATTACCATAACGTATATTCTTAGGATTTAATTTAAGCATCGTGGTTTTTTTTTTTCTTTCTTCTCTATAAGTTGTTCAGTGTTATCCACGTGATGTTCAATCTAATTAAGGTTAGCTTATTAGGTGTTCCTAGGATGGCGGTGATTAGATCTCTTCCTCTGTCTCCCAGGACCAGTCAGCAACGAGAGGCTTATATTACTGCTAGAATCTTCCTGTGTGTGTTTCTGAATTTCATAAGTCGTGTTTAATATTTCCTCTGCTAGCCTCGTAACCTAACCTAACCTAACCTAACCTGTTTGTCTTTTATCTTTAGAGCTCTCACACAAGACAGGTCGCCCCCCTCATTTACTGGTTTATCATATTCCCTATTCAAAATTATACCACTTACTGCTGGCTGGCGTGTGGCAAGTAATACATGTTGAGGGCAGGATTTATACCACATTCCAGTAAGGCAGTGGAAGTGATGTAGTGTTTTTCTCTCTCTCTCTCTCTCTCTCTCTCTCTCTCTCTCTCTCTCTCTCTCTCTCTCTCTCTCTCTCTCTCTCTCTCTCTCTCTCTCTCTCTCTCTCTCTCTCTCCTGCACAGTTTCCACCATTTACTCCCCCCTTCTCTCTCTCATTAGCTTACTAAGACCTTCTAACCCTCCTTCGTGTTTACCCTGCGTCAGGAAGCCAAGAACCTCATAGTACAATAGTCACCGGCTAAACCTCCACCCGGCTTCTAATTTTATAACTATCTCGCCTCTTGTAAAAATACGTGGTACTAAGACCTTTCAATTCGGCGAGGTAAAATTATTTCTAAGACATTAATCAGCTCAAAAATTTCTTCAGATTCATCTAATTCTTGTGGACCAGCGGCTCGATCATCAACCGGATCAGGCATCTCCTCCTCAGTGATTGAACCTCTTGGCGTATAGCTTTTGTCCTTCCCTCGTTAGTGGAGTTCCTCGCTTCTATGTTCTGTGTGTGTGTGTGTGTGTGTGTGCCATGTTGTTAACGCTCTTGCAGCCTTCATGTCTACTGATGATGCTGTAATCACAATTCGGTCCGCACTCTAATATTTTTACCTCCGCCAACACGGACTCTCAAGTCAAGGAGGAAACTTAAGGACGTTTGGTTAGGTTAGGTTAGGTAGGAGTGATGGCAGTGATGTGGTTGGTGATGGCAGTGACGTGGGTGGTGATGGCAGTGACGTGGGTGGTGATGGCAGTGACGTGGGTGGTGATGGCAGTGACGTGGGTGGTGATGGCAGTGACGTAGGGGTGATGTAAACGACTCCACCACACACTCAGGAATATGAAGACGAAGTGGAGTCTGTATTTATGCAATTGCGTCATTCAGCTCTATGTATGCTAATCCTGACTGACTAATATATATGAGAGACGTCCTTGACCTGCGTCGCTTTGTTGGTCTCGCCTTTGTTGACCTGCATCAGTCAGCTCTATGAATACCGGTAGTGGGTGAGATAGATTTTTTTGTGGCCAGAACTGAGACACTTTACTGAGCTATTTACGGTCACTCTTGTTGCGTTACTCATTGCTGTCCTTTTATGACCCAACGGCACTCACTATTGCCCACGGCTCAAGAGGAGTGACCGTCTCCACTCACACACACAGGGAGTCATCTGGTGGAGGGCCGCTCTGAGTTCCTCTTGCCTTCATCTTTGATCTCACTTTTTTCATTATAATTTTTAAAGGTAATTTTTTTTCTCTCGTCACCATCACTGATAAGACGAGAACGCTTTGGCTAACGTAAACACAATAACTATCTTGTAATATTTTGTCGGATTAAACACTTAAAAGTAGAGATACGTGTAGTCTAATATAATTGTTTAATGAATTTTTCTTTAATAATTGAAGTATATTACGTGTATAATACTAAAATAATCTAATGCGGTGTTATGTTTAGTATTTTCTCAGTTTCTTCCAACAAAATTATTAATCACACACGAATTTAAACTTTGCTAAGAGTAACACTATGGTTTATTATTATACAAACCACATTAATCTAAGAATTGTAACAGTCGTAACTATTTTTTTTTTAATTGGGTCTATTACGTTTGGTTAGGTTATCTAGGTAAAATAAGCTAGTTTAGGTTAATTAGATTCGTTTCATCTTTTCAAAATAATTTAGTGCCGTAGCCTCTCGGAGCGCAAATGTCAACAACGGGACCAGCCGCTGCTTGCCGCTCTCAAACATGAATTTCAGTAAGTTCAGTCTTTATTTATTTATATTTTATTCTGTGTAACTGTCTGCAATATACATTAATGGTAAGTAATTCAGAAGTGGAAAAATATAGAAAAACATTGAACGTTAAACCAGCACAAGAGATCTTAAGTCCACCTGGAACGTAGGTCAAAGGTCGTGAAGGATTACGATACTGGTAACGTCAATTTTATTATTATTTGTGTATAATTCAATTAACAGTGAGAATATTTTAGGTTTTAAAGGACACCAAAATAAATATTAACACTAAATAATTTAAATAAATATAAAATGACAAAACAGATAATTAAAAGGACATTATAATGACTGCCATTAAAAGGGTAATTAGCGTCGTTAGAATGATCGTAAATTACTTGTTTGTCTAAGATAAAAAAAATGAAGACATTAATTAAAAAGATCATAATTACATCTTCATTACTATTCAGTTTAAGTGAGATTCATGGAAGTAATCGAAGTATTGTTTAGATATGATTAATTATTATATCTAGTTAAATATAACTGGTGATGTCATAAAACTTTATAAAGAGAGGAGAGACAATAACGGGTATGAAAAATATTAACAAACAAATGTCTTAACAACAACTACAACAACTACAACAACAACAACAACAACAACAACTACAACAACTACAACAACTACAACAACAACAACAACTACAACAACTACAACAACTACAACAGGAAGCTGCAAACTACAACAACACTAACATGCGAAAGCAACAACAACAAAATACAAGCAAAAATAATAACAACAACACGCTGCAAACAAAAATCACAACAACAATAAACAAACTACAAACAACAACAATAACAAGCTTCAGACAAAGGCAACAATAAAACAACAACAAAAACAATTTACAAACAATAACAACAACATCGACAACAATAAAAAATTTCAGAAAAAAACAAGGTTAAAA
The DNA here is from genome assembly GCF_018991925.1 of Homarus americanus. Classification (NCBI taxonomy): domain Eukaryota; kingdom Metazoa; phylum Arthropoda; class Malacostraca; order Decapoda; family Nephropidae; genus Homarus; species Homarus americanus. The sequence goes on from NW_024736071.1 coordinate 17,775,866, forward strand.
AGATAGCCCCCCCCACCTTCTCCCCCCCCCCCACCTTCCCCCCCCGCTGTCCATTACATTAACCAGAAATAAAAATAATATTCTTGGCCACAAAATGTATTAAACACATTAAAATATAAAGTTACCTACTGAGTGGCTCCCCTGAACATGTGTGCTTCAGAAGAAAATAATTAATAACATTACCTTGAGGAGAACATGAACAATACTGAACAATATCTTGTACTCATCAACAATAACAACACGTAATAAGTACAGGTAAACTAGTGTACAACTACTGACTCACCTGAAGATTTGTCACGCCAGTTTTTCTCACCTGATGATTAATTAAACACCTTAACGCTACCTGAGGGGTATTAGGTTAGGTTAGGTTAGGTTAGGTTAGGTTAGGTTAGGTTAGGTTATTCGTACGGTTAATATTCCTCCTACAAAGAAGCAAAAAACAACTAACCTAACCTACGCTGTTTAATATTCATATAAACTAATTATAATCAAAAAGAATTGCATTAAAATATCACCGCGTCTAGATTCTCAATTTTTTATACGAAGAATAATTCTCGTAACTCTAATTATACAGATAATTTTGTTATTTCAAAAGACTAAATACAATAAACCCTTGTTTGTTGATTTTTTATCTCCCAACTTGTAATAAGTAAATTTCAAGTTTTAAGTCAGGTCCCGCTTATACATTGTGGTGTATGGACGTCTCGTCGTTGTTGTTGGTGGTGGTGGTGGTTGTTTTTGTTGTTATAATGTTATTCCTGCGCTTTAACAATTAAGTCTTTTAAGCTCGTAACAAGGTTCAGTAATTACACCAGTCTAATAATAATAAAAAAAATAATGAGACCAAACTTCTCTATATGTGTACAGTATGTTGTCGTTGATCTTCACTTATAAAGGTATTGATATTTACTAAAGGAACTTATGAGCATCTTACTAACTCTTGGCATCTTCTTTTCATCCCTTTGAGATGTATTAATGTTTTTTTGTATCTCAATAAACGTATCAATCAATCTTGGCATCTTGTCCACCCCACCCTCCCCCACCCCCACCTCCTCCCCTCCCTACCCCCACCCCCCACCCCACCCCTACCCACCCCCACCCCACCCAACCCCCTCTCAACCCCATACAAGTTTATAGATAGATAGAGAGCTAGATAAGATAGATAAGATAGAGAGATAGATAAGAGAGATAAGATAGAGAGATAGATAAGATAGATAGTCATTCAAGTTAACGAAGGTATACAAACACTCACTAAGGATAACCCCGAGATAGGTAGAAAAACTTGACCTATTGTGTCTCTTAACGTTGTTGTCTAATTTGTTCTCGTAAAAGATCCTGACTTGTTAAACAGTATCAGATAAGTTGGTGGTGAGGAGGTACACCTAAACTAACCTAAACTA
>NW_024736071.1:17779765-17829765 GCF_018991925.1 Homarus americanus
ACACACACACACACACACACACACACACACACACACACACACTCACACTCACACACACACACACACACATATATAACTAAATAAAGAAATAAAAATGGAGGAACTTGCACAACATTTTTAGCCCAGAGGCGTCGACAAAATATATAAACTTACTTACAATTGTCAAATAATTTTTTCACACACTATTTTTTGTCAGTTCTTTCGCGAAGCATTAGAGTAACTTTGTCTCTTTCCAGCCAGTCGTCACAAACACTTTATTGAACACTTTACCACTTACACTGAACACTTACACTGAAACTGAATACTGGCTACTTATACTGAACACTTATACTGAATAGTAAACACTTACCACTGGCCACTTATACTGAACACTAACCACTTATACTAACATTGAACACTTAAACGACACTGAGCACTTACACTGACATTGGTCAATTATACTGAACACTGACACTGATATTGGCCACTTAAACTGAACACTTAACGGTCTTTAACACTTAAACTGAGCACTTACACTGAACACTGACACTTATACTGACCACTAACTACTAACAATTAACACTAACCACTTACATTTACACTGACCACTTACACTGACCACTTACACTGACCACTTACACTGACCACTTAATAATTAATACTGGAAATAAAATAATAAGTTATCGTGAGTAAATAGTATTTTTAAAACATCAGATTGACTTTACAAACCTTTTAATATTTTTTTACATCAGTCATTGGGGGAAAAATAGAAGGCTTTAAAAATAGAAGTAGGTCTTGCTAATAGGATTTTGAGGGTGGGAGGAGGAGGAGGAGGAGGGGGAGGAGAGGGTTGTGAGCAAGAAGAGGAGGAGGAGGAGCCACACACACACACACACACAACAGTCACACACACACACACACACACACACACACACACAACAGAGTCACACAACTACCCTCACACTCCTAACAAAATAGAAACTGAATATATAAAACAACTTCACTAGTTTCATCTTTTATTTTCCTTTCCATTTTTTTTTATGATGCAAATTTCATATATTTTTCTGATTATGAATTTAAATACGAGATAAAAACATTAGTTATTTATTTATATATCAAATTATCATGATTTATGGTAATGGTTAAAATAAAAATAAAAATCTATCGTACACAAACCAGCTTTATAACAATACTGAGTTACCAGATACGCTACTAACTCTGCATATATTAGCTTAGGGATTAATACTTCTTTTTTTTTTTAGGTATGATAATTCAGAATTCATTTGTGTTGCTTTGATGCTGATAATTGTTATGTATAAATCATATCATTTTGACGGTAGGTAGCAGATTATCCACCGTTGTTGTTGTTGTTGTTGTTGTTGTTGTTGTTGTTGTTGTTGTTGTTGTTGTTGTTGTTGTTGTTGTTGTTGTTGTTGTTGTTGTTGTTGTTGTTGTTGTTGTTGTCTACTACATATTCTTGACCTTTGACCCAGTGGCGACTCTTAAGAATGAATATCAACAACATATGAACTTTTAAATTAATCTCCCCCCCAAAAATACATACAAATAAAAGATTCTCAAACAAAATCCAGGTTGACAGACTTATACACACACACACACACACACACACACACACATTCACACACATACACACACACACACACACACACACACACACACACACACACACACACACACACACGTGGTAACATAAACCTCTGATATGACCCGTTGATTCAATGTGACAGAAACACTAGAATTTGGTGACATGTAGAGCGGCCCTCCACTATCCCGCCTACTTCAGCTCAAAGGGAATTTACATGTGTGTGGGTGTGTGTGTGTCTGTGTGTCTATGTATGTGTGTGTGTGTCTGTGTATGTGTGTCTGTGTATGTGTGTGTGTGTGTGTGTGTCTGTATGTGTGTGTGTGTCTGTGTATGTGTGTCTGTGTATGTGTGTGTGTGTGTGTGTGTGTATGTGTGTGTGTGTGTGTGTGTGTGTGTGTATGTGTGTGTGTGTGTGTGTGTGTGTGTGCGTGTGTGTATGTGTATGTGTGTGTGTGTCTGTGTGTGTGTGTCTGTGTCTGTGTATGTGTGTGTGTGTGTGTGTGTGTGGGGGGGGTAGTGTTCAGGTGATCTGTTCTTCATTCACTTGTATTTCATGTTCAGGTGATCTGTTCTTCATTCACTTGTATTTCATTCTTCATTAACTTATATTTTTATTTGTCTGTTTATCTCTTCAATTCTCTATTCGTTTCAGTCTTTCTATTTTCATTAAGTTATTCATTTATCATTCTGTGTATCTACCAATCTTTTTTTTAATCTAGTTACCAAATCCTCTTTTATATTTACCAATCCGTTGATCTATTTACCAATCCGTTGATCTATTTACCAATCCGTTGATCTATTTACCAATCCGTTGATCTATTTACCAATCCGTTGATCTATTTACCAATCCGTTTATTTATATTGATGGTTACTGATACAATGGTGAAAATACAGGAGATTGTTTTGGTTTTAATATTCAGTGGTACTCAGCCCCTACCAATAGAGAGTCTAGTTTGTTATGAAAAGTTAAGTTAGGTTTACTAGACGAATTTATATTGTTTTTACGTTATGAACTGATAAGATGTATTTGTCCATATGTAAACAACTGTGTTAATCTAGGAAAAATACATTAATACATATACATATCATATGTGTTTATTGAGGGCTAGAAACCTATACTTTTTCTTCCTTTTGGTAGTAGAAAACACCTAACGTTCGTGTTCTAAGCTTTAATGACCTAAGCTGTTGAAGCACGACCATAAATTTCAACAACAACAACAACCTATTATTACAACCCTCGTGAATCTCCCCTCACTTACAGTACAACCCCCTCCCCCCCCTCCATCCTTTGTGTTGCTATGACTGTATGTGTGTACGTGTGTGTGTGTCTTTATGTACGCTCGTGAGTGTCTGTGTACATGAGAGCTTTAGTCGTTATTATTATTATTATTATTATTATTATTATTATTATTATTATTATTATTATTATTATTATTATTATTAGTATTAGTATAACCAGTAGTAGTAGTATTTCAGTAATGTTATTGTTATTATTCCTCTCTCTCTCTCTCTCTCTCTCTCTCTCTCTCTCTCTCTCTCTCTCTCTCTCTCTCTCTCTCTCTCTCTCTCTCTCTCTCTCGGTATTAATATTCAACACTATTTTTTGTTCATGGCTCAAATACTGTTATCAAAGGGGGTTATTATCCCCCCGTAAATACCATGAAAGTGTCCAGTTATAAACGTAGGTGATGATTAAAGGCAACAGAGGGACTATGAGTCAAGACCCTCGCTTGATTTACTCCCTTATGACATGAAGGTCACCCACCCACCTGATGTATACGTTAATCTGTACTATACTAACGAGAGCCAATTTACCCTACAAAACTCTAACTCACTTTTTTTATTCCGATTATGTGAGAGTTTATAGGTTTGTTTTTTTAATTTTGTGAAAAACTATAGTGAATTTATTCTCTAAAATGGTAAACCAATTTTTGCTGAAATTGTGGATCGTTTAGTCTCTCAGTGATTATATAGAATTATAGATGCTAAAACTATACAAATCTATACATACAAAAAATTTAACAATTAAATAAAAGTGCAGAATTATCCGCGCTTATATATTATGTAATGCATAATTAAACTTGCAAATATAAAGCATAATTATAGTTGGGAATATTATGTAAATTAACCTTGCAAAAAGCTTTTTCAATTGTGTTTCCACAAAATATATGGCCTTGTACCGTACGTGTATTTTGGTGCTGTTATTTGTAATACATTTTTTTTAGTTTTTGTAATACTTACATCTTGTTTTTGTAATGCATTTGTTGGTGTTTATGTAATACATTTTTGTTTTTGCTTTTTTGGTAACTTGCATTTAGTTTTTTGGAATAATTTTGTTGTTGTTTTTATAATATCCACATTTTAAATAATTATATACCTTGACAAATACAATAATGGACACGTCATCCTCTAGGGTCTACACCTGTAATTAAGAGCTACCAAGGTGAACAAAAACCAGCCTCGATACACAAGAAAAATATGGGCGAAAATACATTACCATATGAGAGGTTCCGACCCTAGACACTCCCATTGGTGGTGCGAGTTAATGGAACACAACGCCACGTCTCAACCCTCACTCAGGCTACCCATTAGGCGGTGTTATGGGGGGGGGGGTTGAGATGAGGTGTGAGGGGGGCTGAGAGGAAATGTGAGGGGGATGGGGCTATGGGAGTAGTCAGGAAATGGCCAAGCTCTCTCTCTCTCTCTCTCTCTCTCTCTCTCTCTCTCTCTCTCTCTCCAATCATCAATCGCCCACTACAACAGGGAGGTGAAAGACCCTTGAGCCGTTTAAGCCTTCATAACTCTTCCATTCCTTTTGACACAGGGATACATAGGAATACACGGGGATATACATAGAGATACACAGGGATTCCTACCAACACACACACACACACACACACACACACACACACACACACAGAGTTTCCAACCTTTAATATCCGTCAAGTGGTTTTATTTTTACCTTCAATTATTAATATAGTCAAAGTATAGACAGGTAATTGGTGAGTCGCCGTAGGTATATTATTATTAACAAAAGTGTACTCCAATATTACCTTTGTTTTATATAGTGAACGATAATACTTTTAGAAGCTTTGATGTGTTGGTGTTTTGCTGTTGGTTTGTCTGTATGTCTGTGTCTGTGTCTTTCCTGTCTGTATTGTCTTGATGTGTACTTGTATCTGTATGTTTATCTGTTTGTGTGCGTGTCTGTGTCTGTCCTTCTGTTTGTCTGTCTGGGTGTGTATTTATGTCTGTGTCTGTCTGTCTGTCTGTCTGGCTGCTTGTCTACGTCCATTCCTTTACATGCCTGAGACTTCGAATAACTTAGAACGAGTCTCTGAACTGTGCTTTCCTAAACGTTAGATGGCGCCTCAGTGACTCGTTTCAGTTTGATACAGTTTCGAGCAAGGAATATAAAACACTTATTTCTTTACATAATAAGTGTTTTGGTTTAGAAGCAATAGATGGCGTTGATGGTATTATTTGTTATTGTGATGATGTTCTATATCCTTCGTGTGTGCTGCAGGAAGTGAGGAAGGTGGAGATGTGTTATTCTATACACCTCACGTATTGGAATGATCTATTCGGGGTCTTGTAATTTGATCCTGACTCGTAAGAGGATTTTACCAAAGGACACTGGAACAATGTAAATGAATATAAACTTACTACAAGAATATTAAATAAAACACCTATTATATACATGAAGAGTTTCCAGCAAGAGAGAGACTGGAAGTATACTGGACATAAAGGTACTTCCAGTGAAATCGTCTGGAACGGTGCAATTGAACAGAAACTTCCACGAGGATGGTTTAAACACAGCCGTACTAAGCTCAGAATTCCAGTACAATTGTCTGGAACGGTGGTGTAGCTGAATGCAAATAGCCAACAAAAATCTGGAATACTTTTACTGACTTCCAGAATTCCAGCAAAGTCAAGTAAGGGCTGATGGATTCTTAGGCCTCGAGTCTTAACTACAGGTAAAATGTCGTTGGAATGATGAAGACTGGTGATGTAGAGGGAGAAATATACGGAGAGAAAGAGAGAAAGACAACATCAGTGGACAAAGAAGAGAGAGAGAGAGAGAGGGGGGAAACAGTGAGACGGAGGAGTCAGTTAGAGATCGAGTAGACCAATAGAGTGAAAGAGAGAGAGTGAAAGAGAGAGAAGGCCCAATAGAGGGAAAGAATGAGAAGGAGAGAGAGATAGTGAGAAACAGCCAATAAAAAGAATGAGAGAGAGATAGAGAGAATAACAATGAAGAGAGGAAGTTATGGTGAAGCTAATAAATCTGAATAAATAAGTAGCCATCGACCTCCTTCAATTATAGTAGTTTTTTCCTCATTTATTTTTTTCCTCTTTTTTTTTTCCTAAGAAGCGACTGAGTTTATTGTGGTGCTAAAGCTTTCGTTGAGAGAGTCTGTTAGCGCGTATAAAGAGATAGATTTTATGGTCCCACTTAAGTGATTAGTAAAGGAAACTAACCGACCTGCTTGTTAGTGCATAAAAAAACGCCTCCAATTATAGCTTAGGCGAACGGTATAATTTTTTTTAAGATGTTCATATTGTAGGGAATTTAACGTAATGATGGTAATTAGGTGTTATAATTATTCGAGTTATTTGTAATTATTGTGGATTTTAATGCTTGTTATCTTCGTTATCTTAGTTTAACTTAACCTATACTAACCTAATCTAGTATACCTAACCTAACCTGCGTGACCACAACACACTGAGTCAGTTTACTGTGGGGCGTCTTCAGCTCACAACACACATGGACTATTTTTCCCGTGTGTGTTAAGGTCAGCTCACAACACTACTACTGTGTGTTAAGGTCAGCTCACAACACTACTACTGTGTGTTAAGGTCAGCTCACAACACTAATCCTATCAGTTAAGGTCCCTTTAAGCTACCATAACCCCTGTGTGTGTTAAGGTCAACCCATAACAGCATTAACCATCCCTGTGTTAACCCCCTTGTGTATACGGGTCTCTCTCTGTGCTGAATAAAATCACCTGGCATTAACCAAATACTAGAAGTTTAGCCCCTGTAGTGAAGGGGTTAAGGTCACCCCCACAACACCATTAAACAGCTACTGCTTCACACACACACACAGACTCGTACTAAACTGCCTCGGGGTCATCAAACTAGTTTTACCCTCGCCTCTTTGGTCACCACCCCCCCCCCCCCCCCACCCCCAACCTAACTCTCCCACCCTAGACAAAGTTGACACTCCGGGTAATTTGTTGAACTTCGGGTTATGTGAATGGGTAATACCGCCTGATAAATGAACCCGTTTTTTTTTGGGGGGGGGGAGGGGAGAGAGCCAGTTGTTTGGATAAGACTTGTGAGAGCGACCCGGAAACTTGTGATTATGAAGTTGTGAGGTGTTGTAGGGGAATAATTCGTGTGGTTGTAAAAGTGACGTATCGCTACAACCCCTTGGAGAGTTGTTGTTATCTGTGGTAGTTAGAGTTATTTGTTTTGTTGTGTTATTCAAACTACAAGTATTTAATGTTATAATTGTTGATGTGTTTACGAGTTGAGAAATTATTTGTATTTAAGTTTATTTTTTTTTTTACTCGAGTGATGCTGTTTTTGTGGTTTATAGTTATTTTTTATTATTATTTAATAGTAGTAGGAGGAGGAGAAGGAGCAGCATCAGTAGTAGTAGAAGTATTAGTATAGTAGTAGTAGTAGTAGTAGTAGTAGCAGCTTTAGTAGTAGTAGTAGTAGTAGGAGCAGCTTTAGTAGTAGTAGTAGTAGTAGTCAGAACAAGAACAAGAACACCAGAATAATTATAAATCGTAACAATAATTGAAATCCTTACCATAAAGTCAGTTCCTCCCATAAGGTCAGTTCCTCCCATAAAGTCAGTTTCTCCCATAAGGTCAGTTCCTCCCATAAAGTCAGTTCCTCCCATAAAGTCAGTTCCTCCCATAAGGTCTCACTCACCTGTAGTACATTTAACACAATATTTACTGCACCTCTTATCTCACCAAACGAACATACAGACACCTCCTAAAGCCCTACCAGGTGAGAGAACCAGCTGTGAATTACAGGTTAAACCACTTCGATAATTCCACCTAGAATTTAAGACGTTCGAACACCAGGTAAGAATCCGACCACTTACTTGCCCTCCCTCCCCCTTCCTCCTCCACCCTCATATTGATATTGTCAGTCAGTCAGTCAGTCAGTTAGTTAATCAGTCAGTTTGTTAGTCAGGTAATCACTTAATTAGTCAGTTAGTTAGTCAGGTAGTCACTCAGTCAGTCAAATAATCTATCCTTAAGTCAGTAAGTTATTCACATACACAGTCAATCAGTCAGTCAGTCAGTCAGTCATGATCGGCTTCCATAGAACTGTTTGACGTATAGTAACTAGTTGATGGAAAAATAAAGATAATGTCTGTAAAAAAAATATAAATTAATCAACGAAATTAATAATTCCTTCTGACTAGCATAAAACAAACACCCCCCTCCCCCGACACACACACACACACACACACACACACACACACACACACACACACACCCACCCACACACACACACACACCACACCCACACAACACACACAACACACACACCACCCCACACACCACACAACACACACACCCACAAAAAATCAATCACCCACACAACACACACACACACACACACACACACCCACACAACACACACACACACACACACACACACACACACACCCCACACACACCCACACAACACACACACCCACACAACACACACACACACACAACACACACACACGTATATGAAGCAGCTTTAAAAATATAAAGTTTTGGGCCGTAAAACCTGGCTAAGGAGGAATATCAATTTGAAACCTCGTAAAGTATGTTTTTGTTATCTTTTGTTTGTTATCTTTTGTTTGTTATCTTAGTGTTAGCTTTGTGTTATCCTTTGGTGTTATCTTTTGTTTGTTATCTTTGTTATCTTTTATTTGTTATCTTTAAGTGTTATTCTTTGGTGTTATCTTTTTATGTTATCTCTGTGTTTTTGTTGATTTTTTTGTTCTCCTTTGGTGCCATCTTTATATTATCTTTTGTATTAGTATGTCTGGCAGCAACTCTCTCTCTCTCTCTCTCTCTCTCTCTCTCTCTCTCTCTCTCTCTCTCTCTCTCTCTCTCTCTCTCTCTCTCTCTCTCTCTCTCTCACTTGCTGTTATCAAATTAAAGAGAATGAATTTCAATATTGACTTAGTCAACAAATCCCTTCGCTCATGATAATTAATTGGTTGTGTATGTGTGTGTGTGTGTGCATGTGTGTGCGGGTGGGTGGGTGGGTGTGTATGGGTGTGTGGGTAAAAATAATAATAATAATAATAATAATAATAATAATTGACGGTTTATTGAAAAAATTCTGCAGCCCGAAGGCTGAAAATATACATTGGTGGTTTAACAAAAGCCTTCATTAGAGAAAGGTAAAGGAACATGCAGTGAACATACAGATTAATGTAGGTGTTGAACAGCAAACTCGTAGTGTAGTAACTCTCTCCCAGATGGTGTTAGGAGGAACTCACGTGGTGTAGTAGTTCCCTCAGATAGTGTTATGAGGGACCTGGCGTGGTGTAGTAATTCCCTTACAGATGGTGTTATGAGGGACCTCACGTGGTGTAGTAATTCCCTCGCAGACGGTGTTATGAGGGGCCTCACGTGGTGTAGTAATTACCTCACAGATGGTGTTATGAGGGACCTCACGTGGTGTAGTAATTACCTCACAGATGGTGTTATGAGGGGCCTCACGTGGTGTAGTAACTCCCTCACAGATGGTGTTATGAGGGGCATCACGTGGTGTAGTAATTCCCTCACAGATGGTGTTATGAGGGGCCTGACGTGGTGTAGTATTTCCCTCACAGATGGTGTTATGAGGGACCTCACGTGGTGTAGTAATTCCCTCACAGATGGTGTTATGAGGGACTTGACGTGGTGTAGTAATTCCCTCACAGATGGTGTTATATGAGTGAGGTTTGGTCTTAGGCCTTCCTATCGTAGACGGATTAACACATCGCTGGTTGTTGTTGGGTCTCACGGGCCGTTATCACTGGGTACCTGGGACCTCACTGTGTGAAGGTTAACTTGGGTACGACTGTTACTGATGAGTTGTTCTCACTGACTTAAGCACTGTTCACCACTGTGTGTATGTGTCTGCATGTATGTATGTATATATGTGTGTGTGTGTATGTATGCGTGTGTATGAATGTGTTTTTGTGTGTATAGCCTCTACGTATGAATGTATTTCCATAACATATACGTTTGTGCCTCTGTTATCATATGCATGTTTATATGATTACGCTCCTGTGTAATATGTACACTCGGTAAAAAAAGATCTTTCAGGAGGCGTCCGATGAATTTGGAACTGAACAATCTTGCTGTCTCACTAGGGTTGGTAGACGTGATTGTGAGACATTTCCTGCCTATTATAGTTGGCTTAATTTAGTCATTTCATTCAAGATATAAAATTAGTACGTACACACACTTATTATACACATGTACTAATGCAACAAGACATCACACACACACACACACACACACACACACACACACACACACACTTCACCATCTGTCAATGTTGCCTTCAACTACCAAAAATACACTAATTTCTCTATTCCTTTCTATTCCTATAAGTCTATCTCCATATTACATCATTATTTATCTATCCTATTATCATCCTCTTCTCTAAGTATCCCCCCCTTTATTATCAACTTCTCTTCCGTCTACCAGGAGCCTCTTGTCCAAGTACTGAACGGCACATCAAAATATCAAAAGAAAAATTCAGTTGCATGAAGGTCCCGGGAATAAGTGTCTTCAGCTTTTGTGAATTCCAACTCCGTGTTATTTTTGGAGCGGCGGAGTTACAGAGCGCTTTGATGAGGAGTTTAGGAAGAGCTTGAGGCAGGGAGAGAGAGAGAGAGAGAGATAGACACGAGGAGAGAGGAGGGTAGAGAGAGGAGTGAGGAGGAGGAGGAGGAGTGTTGGAGTAGATTGGAGTGTTGGGTGAGAATTGTCAAGTACTTTCGGGGTACTAGAGACTTTGAAGGTGAGTAGATCTCTAGAGTGTGTGTGTGGTACGAGTGTCTTTGAGGGTATATGTGAGTGTATGTGTATTGGACTATGTGAGGGTGTATGTGTATAAGAAGGGGAGAGGGTTTGTGTATGTGTATGTGATATGGAGATGAATATAAGTCAAGCTTGGTGGATGGTAAGTGTGAGGTGTTTGTGACGGATGACAGGTGTGGAATGTTTGTGATAATAGTAATTCGTAGTAGTAGGTTCGAGATGACACCGGAGTCCAGTTTCAGAGTCCAGTTTCAGGAGTACCAATAACGCAGAGTCCAGCTACAATATAATATACATATAACATAACTACCAGAAGGCAACAGTGTAGTGTAAAATCAGGAAGTTTAATTTTCATATACAACTTCAAGTACAGGTTTTTTTTTTATAATATAGATGTAATAATTTCTATACGGTGTGATAGCCTTATAGAGCTGCTGGTTGCGATATAATTCTGTTTCTGTTTTCCTATGAATATTTGTCATTCGTAAAAAGAGAAAACAACACTGGCATTCATAACAACAGCAAAAAATTTTGAAAACCAAAACTCGAAAATATGTTTCTCACTACACCTGTACTTTTTTGTTAATCAACTGAATGTGTAAATGTTGTGGTAGATGTCAGAGGTATACATAAACTGACCATCATAATCTCGGGTTATGTCAGAGGTATTTTGTGTACTGATTATCATAACTCTGGATCAGTGTGTCAGGAAAGTCAGATGGCTGGCTGACTAAGCACTGACTCGTGTACTGTACAAACATAAAGCCATATTAACATACGTCACCCGAGGGCAACTCACTATTCACACATTAAACAAATAATTATTTCTCTCATAGGAAAAAAAAAACTCTGTTACCCAAAGAGTTCAGTGTTTTTTCCTGTCCTACTCACAAAAAAAAAATATATATATATCAAATATGTTACGAAATTAAAGTTTAAATCATTGTGTAAAATATAAAACAAGGTAACTTTATCTACATTGTAATATAACTAACTTGTCATAAAAATAATCTCTTTTTCCCCCCCCCTGAGAACTTTTTTTTTTAGGTAATGTGATAATATTACTTAAATGTAATCTGTTCACTTAAACCTTGTAAATGAAGCCTAGGGCCGTTTATAACAAGGCAGTTGATTGGCTGGTATAACGACACTGGAAAAAGTCTCTTCAGTTCTTTAGCAATTAATCTATCGTATTTAAGTTATGATATTTCAAAAGATAATAACTATTCTGTGTTGATCTTTGATAATTTCCAGACTAAGGAAAACAAAAATGAACTATAGTAACTTTTTCCCGTCTCTGTCTGCCTGCCAATTATTCGCCTCGTTACAAACTAAATCCTTAGCCTCACAGTTGGGGAGTTCACGTAAACACACACTATAACTACCGCCCTTCACTCACACACCTGGTTTATTGATCAGTCATTACACGAACCTTTTGATACTGTCTGTACACTAGTTATTAATTACGGTATGAAAGTTTTAGAAGTACAGTAATTGCTCAAATGCCCCCTCCTCCCCCCCTCCTTCCATCTATCTTAATAAGACTCTTTCTCAGTCTCTCTCCTCGTCAATAACAAGTCTTACTCTGTCTCTCATCTGATTAAGAGATGTATTTAACTCATGCTCTGTGATGGTAAGAAATATATCACTCTCACTGTCTTTCTCACTGACCTAGGAAATATATTGTTAAATGTTCTTCTACGCTAAGAAATGTATCAATTCTCATTGTGTCTCACTTAAGTAACACATTTACTCTCATTGTATCTCTCACTTAACTAAAATCATCAACTCTCACCTTGTCTCTCACCAAACTAAGACACAACAGGAACTGAGAGAGAAGACAGTGATAAACATATGTCCTCTATTGCCTGATCACACCTGTTGATTACACCTGGAGACCTGTTCTAAGGTGTGTCAGATAACAGGGTCGCCTCCACTCACTCCCTGCCAGTGTTGTGAGGTTAGGGCATAGTGAACCTCCAGTGTTGTGAGGTTAGGGCATAGTGAACCTCCAGTGTTGTGAGGTTAGGGCATAGTGAACCTCCAGTGTTGTGAGGTTAGGGCATAGTGAACCTCCAGTATTGTGAGGTTAGGGCATAGTGAACCTCCAGTGTTGTGAGGTTAGGGCATAATGAACCTCCAGTGTTGTGAGGTTAGGGCATAGTGAACCTCCAGTGTTGTGAGGTTAGGGCATAGTGAACCTCCAGTGTTGTGAGGTTAGGGCATAGTGAACCTCCAGTGTTGTGAGGTTAGGGCATAATGAACCTCCAGTGTTGTGAGGTTAGGGCATAGTGAACCTCCAGTGTTGTGAGGTTAGGGCATAGTGAACCTCCAGTGTTGTGAGGTTACGACACAGGGAGCCTATTAGAACTAAGACCTTTTAGAATTCAGAAATAACAGAATAGGACCTCTTAAAATTGGGTCCTATTAAACTAGACCCTATTAGAGCATATACGGTACCTATTAGACCTCGGACCAACTAGAACTAGGACATACTAGAACGAAGACCAAACTAGAACTAAGACCAAACTAGAACTAAGACGTATCCAAACTCAGGGCCCGTTTAACTAGCTACTTATCCGAAACGCCTGAAATAAAAAAAAAAACTTGATCCACGCTTCAGTCGTCAAGGTGAAGGCACTGTACTGTACAACAACCCAGTCAGGCCATTAATGTCACTCAGAAAATCGAACACTGGCTCTTTATGCCCGAAAAATTACTACGTTGGGTTATTACTCCTTTATCTGTGAATTAATTACCTGTGATAAGCAGGTAGGAGAAGGTAAAGGTGATTAGTGTTTATATATTGTGTTGTTACCTGGTTGATGGTGATTATTATTGTTGTTGTTGTTGGTGGTGGTGTTGTTATTGATATTGTTGTTATTATTATTATTATTATTATTATTATTATTATTATTATTATTATTATTATTATTATTATTATTATTATTATTATTATTATTATTATTATTATTGTTGTTATTTTTGTTGTTGTTGTTTTGTTGTTGGTGTTGTTGTGTAGGAAGCATCACAACACACACACACACACACACACACACACACACACACACACACACCGTGATAAATGACTTACTTTACTATGGGTCACAAATCTCTCGCTAATTAACACAGGTAAGAGCACAATCTAAGTCGGTCTCTCTGACTCCCTTCCAGGTAACAGTATTAGGCACTGACTGTCTGATATATCGTCCGCTTTAATCTCCACCATTTATCTACTCTATAAACCTATAGATAATGCCTTAATTGACCTTTTCCGAGCCATAAAACGTTGTTGAGCCATAAAATCGTTGGTAACAGCAAGATGTACGGGAGAGGTGTGTGTGTGTGTGTGTGTGTGTGTGTGTGTGTGTGTGTGTGTGTGTGTGTGTGTGTGTGTGTGTGTGTGTGTGTCCAACAATGGCTAATAACCAATATTGACAATATTGATGTGTGTGTGTGTGTGTGTGTAAAGCCTTTACTTATTTACAATATTTTTCTGCCGGTACAGCATATGTGGAGTAAATATCTTGAGGACGACACTCTAACCCTTTAAGTACGATACTCTAACCCTTTGAGGACTATAATTTAACGCTGTTACTTCAATGTCTTATCCCTTTGATGTAGATAATTTAACCCTTTAAGGATTAACGCTTAACCCTTTATTCTTCAAAAGGATTTAGTTAAGCTAGACAAAAAGAGTAATCCATCACCATAAGACGGATTAAAGCACGTAAAGATTAGGAAGCACTCCAGCTTATTTCATCTTAAGATTAACCACTTTATCGCTAACCTAATCTAACCTAACCTAACCTAACCTAACCTAACCACTCCGCTCAGGTAACGTTAGAGTATTTTAATCATCAGTTAAATTATATTGGTGGGGGAAGGATTGCCTAATCTTCCCTTTAACCTAACTTTCATCCAATATATTCTGAGCTCTTCCCTCTTTCACACATCTACAATAGCCTCCCCCCCTTTCACCCCTTCTCTCACCCCACCCCCCCCACCCACCTTCTCTCCCACCCCCACCTCCCCTCCCACCCCACCTTCTCTCCCACCCCCACCCCCCCCCACCCACCTTCTCTCCCCACCCCCTCCCACCCCCCCACCCACCTCCACTCCCACCCCACCCTCCCCTCCCCCACCCCACCTTCTCTCCCACCCCCTCCCCTCCCACCCCCCTTCTCTCCCACCCCACCCTCCCCTCCCACCCCATCCCCCCGTTCTTAGCGTTCAATAGTCTCTTACGGGATTCTCTTTCACGACTACCATTATCTTCTTCCTCCGCTCGTAAGATTTTCATGGATTTTATTCCCACGGACAACAACAAACTTCAGCAACCTCCAGAAAACATTATTCGTGTAAGTTGATCTTGTCATGTAAGCTGAATCAACGAGAGAATGTTCAAAATTGTGGTGAAATTGATGGTGGTAATTTTTCGTCTTTTTTTATTTGCGTTTTCTGGAATGTTTTTACTGCGGTTTTTTGGTGTTCTATTTTTATTGGTTTTGATGTCCTATTTTAGTGCGTTTTGGTGTCCTATTTTTTAGTGTTTTTGATGTCCTATTTTGGGTGATATTACTTGTTGTATAAAGACACTATTATGTCATAATTCCGTGTAATGTCCATTTGGTGAAATTTGCAGAGGGTTCACTATAATGTTCTATTTTAGTTAACTCATTTGAAGAATAAAATCACTATAATACTCAAATTATAGTGAAATTATGATGTTCTACTTATAGTGAAATTATAATGACCTTAATATTAGTGAAATTAACTGATAAATAATGTTCATTCTGGTGAAATTATTTGAAGTGTAAATTAAAGACTCAGATATAGTTACTGGAGAATTTAATTAAGTCTTGTCCATGTTATGTAGATTACTCAAGGTGTTCACATGACGCAAGGAGGGGGGAAGATGGGGGAACTTCCTCTTGGTCATCAACCACCGATTAATCATCCTCTGTAACTCTTAGGTGTTTGGAACGAGTCACTTTGAACTATACCCATATTTTCTGGTCCAATGTCGATGAGGCTGACAGAGTTTCGTATTTTTCAGTTCCTTGTGTAAAAAAAAAAAATGTAATTAGATCAAATGAGTTAATTACTGGTTTTATTTTGTCCAATGCTCTCTCTCTCTCTCTCTCTCTCTCTCTCTCTCTCTCTCTCTCTCTCTCTCTCTCTCTCTCTCTCTCTCTCTCTCTCTCTCTCTCTCTCATCTTCCTGGTTCTTGTAAATCGGTAGACCCGTCAAGAGGTGCCGCATACCCAAATCTTCTCATTAGTCGCGCCACTTCAACCAAAAAGAGTAAAATTTCGAGATATTCCTTCACCTCAGACGACTCCCTCTCTCCCTACGACCCCTCCTTCTCCACGACCCCTCCTTCCCCACGACCCCTCCTTCCCCACGACCCCTCCTTCCCCACGACCCCTCCTTTTCTCCTCAGTTGAAGAATCTGCCTCTATTCCCACTTCCCCGAAATCTCAAACTCAAAGCATCTTAAATTAAATGTGTTGATCCTCCTCTCTGAAGACTTTACGACTAGGTAAATTTAATCTCAAGTGTAATCCCTACGTAATTTACAAGACTTTAAATGTAATCATTTTGTCATTTAGAAACCTTAAAATGTAATCCCTTAGTTATCTAAAAGACCTTAAATGTAATCCCTTTAATATTTAGAAAACCTCAAATATAATCCCTTTAATATTTAGAAAACCTCAAATGTAATCCCTTTAATATTTAGAAAACCTCAAATGTAATCCATACGGTATCTAAGACACCTCATATGTTATTATCTTGCTTCACTGTGCACGTGACGCAGATGCTTCCTCACGTTAAGAATTACCTTGAATACGTAATGGACGAGACTGTGGCATTTTGTTCCTCGAGCTGATTTATACACCCACATGGTCTGGTCTCCTTACCTCAGACGGTACAGGTGTTATCCTCTTGACTCATAAATGGATGATTTGTACATGTACCGTGACCTTCTTCATCCTTCCCACGTGTTTCTTAGTTTCATCTTCCTTACTTCCTTCTTGTTTCTTCTTCTTTCTCCTTCTTTCCTTTGTACCTTACTCTCTATTACCCATCCCATCCTCCCATCACCCCACTCCCCCACAACACCATCACCTATATCACCCCCCATCACCACCCACCCCTCACCCACCCACTCCCCACAGCACCATCACCTATATCACCCCCATCATACCACCTCACCCCACCACTCCCCACAGCACCATCCACCTATATCACCCCCCATCACCACCCACCCCTCACCACCCACCCCTCACCCCACCCTCTCCCCACAGCACCATCACCTATATCACCCCCACATCACCACCCACCCCTCACCCCCACCCTCTCCCCCACAGCACCATCGCCCAGACAACATAACCGGTCTTGTTCTGACACGATCCAGCCTGACAGCTCCCTCCCGCCTTCTGCCTGACCGAGTGTGTTACAGCGCCTCCAGCCATTTAGCTCACAATAACAGATCCTCCCTGTCTTTCTGCGCCAGTCAGCTCCATGAATATCAATCCTGACTAACTGACTGACTGACTCATTCATTCATCTACACACACACACTCACTCACTCACTCATGCACTCACTCACTCACTCACTCACTCATGCACTCACTCACTCACTCACTCACTCATGCACTCACTCACTCACTCACTCACTCACATTTTAGTTGAACATAACTTGTCCTCGTGTGATTTATGTACCTCTGTTTTATCTATTTGTAATATGATTGGACTCTGGACACATATGTGATCACTAGATACATAATTGGAGTCAGTCAGTCAGTCAGTCAGTTAAATAAATCAGTCAGTCAGTCAGTCAGTCAGTCAGTTAATTAAATCAGTCAGTTAATTAAATCAGTCAGTCAGTATTGGTATTCATAGACCTAGGGGAGACTTAGGTAAAAACTGGAAACAGAATGAGAAAATTATTCCTTTCAATATATTAAAGAAACAACTGACCACATTTTTCTACGTGAGGCAGATAAAGGCTGGTGAGATACTGTACTATGTATACCAACACTAAACTAATACATAGAAATTCAAATTTTTAGCAATTGGTTAGGTTGGGTTGGGTTGGGTTGGGTTGGGTTGGGTATGGTTGGGTTGGGTTGGGTAGTGGGTTGGGGGTTGGGTTGGGTGGGTTGGGTTGGGTTGGGTAGGGTTGGGTTTGGATTGGATAGGGTTGGGTTGGGTTAGGTTGGCTTGCTTGTCATTACATTAGCTTAATTTAGGTTTTTCACAGCAACGAAAAAACCATATCCAGTGTTGATAAACCAATTTCGAACACAAGAGGATAACAAAAAATATATTGCCATTAGAAAACAGATTTTTAGTGTAAACTTTCAAAAAATAAATAAAAAAAAATCCTCAAAATTTAGTGCCTGGTAAACCGGAACCAACAGAGGAGAAAAAATATTCATTGGCGAGCCGGGCAGGATGGTAGCCTGGACCCCACGGTATTACACATTCCACCAGTGAAATTGGGTGACTCCGTGAGCCCGGCCACAGCAGCCATTCTGGTGCTACTCCCCCCAACTACTTGAGCCTATTTTAAATTGAGTACGATGGGGGAGACTCTTGATCTGCCTCACACTTTATGGTGGAATGTTTAGCTGTGTGTGTGTGTGTGTGGGTGGGTGGGTCCTCTCGTGTGCGTGCCCACTATTTTTGTGTGTGTGTATGTTCACTGTGGGAAGAGACGTAACTAGTGTATCTCTCTCTCTCTCTCTCTCTCTCTCTCTCTCTCTCTCTCTCTACTATGCTTGATACACGATAAAATTGTTCCTCTGCTCCTAAACACCTTCTTTTCCATTTTTAAGTGAAAGAACAGAATACTCCAAAACACACACATCCTTGTAACGTTCCACTCGAGAGAACAAAAACATAAATATTTACTATGTGACGTCACCTTATTCATGGAACTTGTCAAATGGAAATGTCACTTGGACTTGTCACATCGAATAGTCATGTATTTAAACATTTCAATAAAACTGTAAGACCTTGTTTATTGTTACAGTGAAATGTCTTTTTGAATATATGTTTGAGTGTGTAGTTTAAGTGTTAATACCCGTTAGCTTCGATTCTTTGACCTTTCATACATATCCAAGGTTAGATTTAGAATGGTTGGGTTAATATCCCCCAGGTTTATATGGTAAATATATAACAACACATACTAGCGACATTTATATTGAAAATCACAATGATTATAGAGGCGGTTCTATAGTAAAGGTTTACCAAAGCAAAATAGACCACAGCCGTAAAATAAACTTTTACTTGCTGGCATTGGTAGTTCAATAATGTGTTAACTGTTAGACTTGAAGGGCAAAGCCAGTCACCAAGTAGGTACAGTATGAGTGGTCTTATATTATGCTCTGACATGTCCAGACTCATCATAAAATAAGGTTAAACATGACTTCTTCAGTGGTGTCCGTAAACCTTTAGTGAATCACCATATGGGCGAGACGGTCACCATAACTAGTTCCCACGTCGGAAAGTGTACGTAACGCGTTAAGTGAATTCAGGTCATGTACTGTGAAATATTAATAGGCGAGTTTTATATTTGTAAGATGATGAGATTAAGGAAAGAATGTGGTAAAACAAGACACTCGAGCAGACACACGTGAGACGCACAGGTGTGTTATCATCACACTTAATCAAGAAGCTATAGGTGAGACAGGTTCAGCACAACACACACACTCACTCACCTTGCTTATGAGGTGGAACACAAGAGGCTCAGCAATACCTTGATCTGGCCGTAAAACCTAACCTAACCTAACCTAACCTAACCTAACCTAACCTAATTTCAACTAACCTAATTTAACTAACATAACCTAACATTGCTTCAATTTATCTAATCTAGGCTAACCTAACTTGATCTAACTTAACTTACCCTGATCTAACCTAACGTAACCTTTTCTAATTTAACCTAACTTAAATTAACCTAACCCAACATAACCTAAACCAACCCTCAGACAAAACCCTTAAAAAATATATATAACCCTTTAGAGATCATTGTATAACCTTAGGAAGATTCTATTCAACAGTAAGAAACTCCTTCCCCCCCTAAAGGGTTAAGACCTATCTTGATTAACCTTAAAAAAAAAAAGTTAAAATTAAATAAAAAAAACAGAATCTCTCGTATGCAAATTTAGGTACACATCTTGATCTTGGGCTCAGAAGGTACACACTGAAGGTGGTCGTTGTCTCTGTGAGGTATTAATTAGAGCGGCTGTAAGAAAGACCTCTAGCAACGCCATTAACACACACACACACACACACACACACACACACACACACACACACACACACACACACACCAACATCCCCATCATCACTAGGGGAATTCAATTACATCTCTGGTAAATAGTGTGGAGAGAGGAGGGGAGGGAAGGAGAAGGGGCTAAAGGAGGAGAAACGGAGAGCGGAGGGAAATAGAGAGGAGGTTAAAAGAGGTGAGAGAAAGTGATAGTGATTGAAAATGGTAAGAAAGAGAATGAGATAAATATACATGTAAAAGAAAGGAGAGATTGAGATATATGTAGAGAAAGGGAATAGAGGAAGAAGAGAGGAGAGAGGAGAGATTTCCACCATCGTTTATACTCATGTTAAAATCTTACTGGACAAATAAACTGAAGAAAAATGATTAACCACAAACACACACACACACACACACACACACACACACACACAACACACACACACACACACACACACACACACACACACACACACACACACACACACACACACACACACACACACACACACACCACACCACACTTACACACACACCAACCATCCATCATCACTAAGAATTCAATTACATTTCTGGTAAATAGTGTAGGAGAGAAGAGGAGGGAGGGAGGAGAAGCTAAAGAGAGGGAGAGAGGGAGGAACGGAGGGGAATAGGAGAAGGGAAGTTAGAAAGAGGTGAGAAAGTATAGTGATTGAAAATGAGTAAGAAAGAAGAATGAGAGATAAATATACATGTAAAAAGAAAAGAGGGTGAGATATATAGAAATAGAGGAAGAAAGAAAGGAGAGAGAGAGAGAGAGAGGGAAGGAGATTTCCATCGTTTATACTCATGTAAAAATCTTACTGGACAAATAAACTGAAGAAAAATGACAACCAATTGAACACACACACACACACACACACACACACACACACACACACACACACACACACACACACACACACACACACACACACACACACGATGACTAAAACTGGTCACGCGGTTGACCAATTAGCTGAGGGCCTTCTGCCATCGACAACACACTACTAATTCAGTTCCTGTCAAAGTAACTAATCGCCATACGTGGAGCTGCACCCTAATTTTCGTTCTAAAACAGCCCGGGTTGGTCAAGTTTAGTTAGGTAATGTTGGGAGGATCCTGTTGGCCTTGTTTAGTTAATTAGGTTTGGTTAGGTGAGGTTAAGTTTGTTTTAGTTCGTTTGGATCACGTTTGGTTAGGAGTAGGCTAGGTTTGGGTAGATTAGTGTCCGGTTTGGGATAATTTATGTAATGTTAATTTAGATTAATTCGGGTAAGGTTAGGTTAGGTTCGGTTAGGCTAGGCTTGAGAATTAATGAGAGCATCAGTGAGGCAAAACTCTGCTGGAATATTTAAAACCAAAGACTTGACCTCCCGGGTACACTCCCACCCGAGGCATCACCAACCAATACCTTTAGCTGTCCAGTTGTAAGACCTTGAAATCCTCTCTCACACTCGGCTGCCCAAGGGGTGTAGCAGGGGTCGGTAAGATCACCCTGGCTGAAGGAATCTGGTTAGGGACAGAATCTTTTGAGGCGCACGTCTCATGGGCCCTGTTGTAGGAGAAATTGTGTAGATCAGTTTCCGTATCCCTGCCGGGTGTTTGCGTGGCTCTCTCTCTCTCTCTCTCTCTCGCTCTCTCACAAACACACACACACACACCTACCTCTCTCCTTCATCTCGACACAAACACTCTCTCTAACTTACAAACATCCAAACACGATGTTATTCTTAAGGAAACAAACTCACTTCCCAAGCGTCCTACATCACAAACAAACCAAAATCCGTTTTAAGGTCAAGATAAACACATATTAATGAACAAATTCCCCTTCCAAGATAAGTATACATACATTATCCCTTACTAAAGCCACACAAACAAATGTACACACACACACACACACACACACACACACACAGGCAACACCTCTCTCTTATCCACACACACATCACTAAGAGAGAGAGAGAGAGAGAGAGAGAGAGAGAGAGAGAGAGAGAGAGAGAGAAATGATGTACCATTAAAAAAAACCCTCACACACGCCTCCCTCTCTCTCTCTCAGTCTCCAGCTGGGTGTAGGAGCCTTAGAGGCGTCGGGTGGGAGTGAGATTGATGAACCAAGACTTGTGTGTAAGATAGAAAAAAAACACACACAGCCAGCTCCCTCCTCCTCCTCCTCCTCCACCTCGTCCTCTTCTTCTTCTTCCTCTTCCTCTTTCTCCTCCTCTTTCTCCTTCTCTCCTCCTCCTCCTCCTACTCCTACTCCATTGACCTCCTGGATTAGCGCGACACAACAAGAAGATGATGAATAATGAGAGGTGCAACTCTGTGTGTGTGTGTGTGTGTGTGTGTGTGTCTGTCTGTCTGTCTACGCTAGACTAAGAAAACTACCAATATTTACACCATAGAAATAGATATTAAACAAAATAGTAAGATAATATACGACAAACACAAACACACATAAAGCAAAAAAAAAAACGTACAAAAAAACGGGCCAAAAAAAACGAGCGTAAAATATTGAGGAATGATCGAGGAGAAATTTTTCATGTGGAAATCTCAGTGAGGGTGTCAGTTACTTCCGGCCTGACGACCCTCTCCCTCATTGGTCGGAAATTTGGTTCACGTCGCCAGCCTAAGATTTATGATATACTCGCCATGGTGTGTATATGTCACTCGCCATGGTGTATATGCCACTCGCCATGGGGTATATGTCACTCGCCATGGTGTATATGTCACTCGCCATGGTGTATATGTCACTCGCCGTGGTGTATATGTCACTCGCCTCAGGTCGGTTACTCCTACATGATGATCGGGGTTTTGAGGAGTTGATGTTGGAATGCATGACTTGAGTGTTGCTGAGTCATGCACAGGAAGGTGTTGTGTTCAGAGAAAATTATTATTATTATTATTATTATTATTATTATTATTATTATTATTATTATTATTATTATTATTATTATTATTATTATTATTTAAGCTGTTTGTTGGCAATAGCTTTCAGTACAAAAATTAGAGAAGAAACATGGAGTGAACATAGAAATTAACTATAGATCTGGTAATAATCTCAGTGGTTATAGAGCAGTAGGTTTTGTAAACTGCCTTGGTGTTGATAGTGGCAGCAACAACATCCATCCCACGGTACAGAAGGTTTCACACATATAGGTGCCAAGGATAGTTCTGGTCACTGATTCTTTTCTGCTGGTTAGAAACGTGGGCCTGGTAGGTCTCTCAGCTGACAGAGGATGTTGGAGAGTTATTGTTTCTCATCTGGTGTAGTTTGGGAGTCCTCATTTCTCATCTGGTGCAGTTAGGAGTTCTCATTTCTCATCCAGTGTTGGTGAGAAGCATACGATTGGGACTTGGATGTGTGAGATCCCTATGGGCTGTGACCGCTTGAACCTAACCTAACCTAACTTAACCTAACCAAAACCACGAATATTGGTGTTAAAAAAAAGTTATACCATAGTTCCAATATTAAGTCTGATATTATAGTTTTAACTCCTCACTCACTTATAACTTGTTTAATACATGTTCTCGTCTTCTTCCCTCAGGTCCTACGCGGTCAGTGTGGGCGGGAGTGGGTGGGGCGGCCAACCTACCCTGCAATATGACCTCTCCTTTGCCTGCTGACCCCGCTCTGCTTGTCCTCTGGTACAAGAATGGTATCCTCAAGCCCATATACAGGTCAGTTTTTCTCTCTCTCATGGATAAAATGACCCTGACACCTGGGGATTAATCATTAGTAATAGCCCTTCACCCTAAAAACTCTGAACCCATTGTTGCAAATGTTGTTAACTCAGGCAGGAGGATAATAAGTGATTTCCTTTTAAATTAATTCACGAAAGAGAGAGAGAGAGAGAGAGAGAGAGAGAGAGAGAGAGAGAGAGAGGCATGCAAGTAATTTTGCAAAATAACCGTACATGTACAATATAACTTATATATATTCTGTACAAATATACAAAGATGTGTACTGAATGTATATATTTACATAAGCTATCTTATGCATATGCGGTATTACTCTATTTTATGGAAACGGGGGAAATCTGCATGCCAAACATGTGTGCAGTTTCTGTTTAACTTCTGCGAGTGAAGACAAACTTTTCAATGTCCCTCTTTTTTAGATGGCGTGAAGGGAAAAGTTGTATTCCATTCACTCAAAAAAAAAAAAGTTTGTTTTGGCTGGAGTTTTGTTTTTTCTCTCTCGCCTTGACTAATAACACAACACAACGCAACACAACGGAACGCAACACAACCCAACACAACACAACACAACGCAACAGAACGCAACACAACCCAACACAACCCAACAACACAACATAACACAACACACAACAACCCAACACAACACAACGCAACACAACACAACCCAACACAACACAACCCAACACAACACAACACAACACAACCCAACACAACACAACAGAACGCAACACAACACAACCCAACACAACACAACACAACACACTTTCGTTCTATGGCCCAACATATATATTTTGTTTTTAGTTCTGGACACAAGTGGAGGTTAGGTTATGATGTGAGGGTAGGGTAGGTTAATTTAGGTGAGGCTAGGTTAGGTTAGGGTGAATGAGCTTTCCTTACTATTGGTGCCGGTTGAGGGTTTGACTCCGGGAGGTGAACGAGTCTCTTCTCTTCGCAAACTCCACCATGAGCCTTAAGTAGTTCCGTAATGGTTTATTTGGCCGTAAGATCACTGTACGTCACCGGACTCAAGTAATTCTGGGCGTTTTTAGCTTATCTCTGTGACCATTGAGAGAGAGAGAGAGAGAGAGAGAGATGAAGAGGAATAGTGTGAAAAATGCAAGGAAGATAGATACATAATATGAGAAAAGAAAAGAGAGAGAGAGAGAATGAAAGAGAGAGAAGGGAGATAGTGCATATAGAGAGAAAGATAGAGATAGTGAATAAAAAAAAAGTAAAAGTAAGAAAGCCTGAAAGATAAAAGAAAGAGAATGGGAATGAAAAGGAGAGAGTAAGCAAGTAACATAAAGAATAAAAGAGAGACTAAAAAAGGAAAGAAAGAGAGATAGAGAAAGAGAAATAGAGACAGGCAGAGATTGACACAAATCCCTCTTCCCCCTGCAAACTTGTTATTAACTTAAATTCTGTTTTCTTGTTTGTTGGTCTCCCTCCCATTGTTTGAAGACACAGGTTCGACCCCCCAGTTCTCTTGTCTCCCAACTTTGAGATGAGTTTAAGATCAGACTCCAAAATTAACTCTCCTTCAACAGACGCCTTGAGAGAGCTGTAGGGGTCGGATTTCAAGTTAATAGTAGTAGTAGTAGTGTGGTAGTACCGGTAGTAGTAGTAGTAGTAGTAATAATAGTTGTAGTAGTACTTGTAGTAATGATAATCTCTTCTTAACACTTACTGTACACTACACTAATGAAATATCACATCCAGTAAAAATATATATATATATATTCTTATCGTTTTAATATTATTTAACATTTTTCTTACATCATCTTCTTAGTATTTTTTTTTTAATTTTGACCTTTTTTTCTTTATTTTTTTAATATATATCTTGCGTTTGTCTTCCTTGTGTTGAGATAAAGTTTTAAAGGTTTTTTTGCTTCACATAACGAGGAAGAAAAAGTATATATTTCTGTGTACCAGGAAAGAGCTCGTTGCCTGGGTGTGGGTTTTTTCTCTTTGGTCTGCTGGAGGAAGTGAGTTTTTCTCTGGTCTTTTGGAGGGAGGAATGTTTAGTCTTTTTTGGAGGGAGGTATGTTTAGTCTTTTTTGGAGGGAGGAATGTTTAGTCTTTTTGGAGGGAGGAATGTTTAGTCTTTTTGAAGGGAGGAATGTTTAGTCGTTTTGGAGGGAGGAATGTTTAGTCTTTTTGAAGGGAGGAATGTTTAGTCTTTTTGGAGGGAGGAATGTTTAGTCTTTTTGGAGGGAGGAATGATTAGTCTTTTTGAAGGGAGGAATGTTTAGTCTTTTTGGAGGAAGGAGAGTTTAGTCTTTTTGGAGGAAGGAATGTTTTTTTTTAAGGGAGGAATGTTTAGTCTTTTTATTTATCTATGCTTTTAGTGTTTGTGTGTGTGTGTGTGAGTGTGTGTGGAGGGGCGAGTAATTTATTTCCTTTATTCTTATTGTGGGGCGAGTGTTTGTTTGGTCTCTTGAAGGCAGGAGAGAGAGAGAGAAATGAACACAACACCTGAAAATCTAAAGGTAGAGAGACCAAGCCTTCCCTCCCCTCCTCCCACAAAAAAAAACTAAATTAAACGCAGCTAAACGAGATGAAATGATTAATTGAAAAAACCAACACAGTGACTGAGTGAGCCACCTAACACAATAAAACCTGGCAAATGGGAGGAATTGCGCCATTAGTGAGAAAAAAGAGTCATTATTAATTATTCTAAAATACCCTAAATTAGATATACCAGGCAGGTGAGTGAATGATCAATATTGCTGTGCATACCTGGCCAGGGGGATGACGAACAAGAATGGGGGATGATAATGAAGAGGTGAAGGGTAGGATGATTAAAGCAGAAGAGTATAGTATAGGTCTCACACAACACTTTTCTCCAATTCGATTACCGTCAACGACGTCTATAGTTAATTAAAGGTTTTATTGAATTTGGGATTTTCACATGAAGTGTTGGTGACCGGGTACGAGAAAGTATTTCATCAATGGTATATATATATATATATATATATATATATATATATATATATATATATATATATATATATATATATATATATATATATATATATATATATATATATATATATATATATATATATATACCAGTACTGTACACAGTGATTCACATACCACTACACAATGGTTCACATTCAACTACACAGTGGTCCACATACCACTTCAATGTGGTTCACATACCTCTACACAATGGTTCACATACATTATAACCAAAATATATTAAATACGCCCATAAAGTTATTAAAATGGCTGTTTCATAAATTATTTGTATTTTGAAACTGACTAAAAAATAAAATGGGTATGAAACACGGAATTATTATTATCTGACCTTTAAATATTTCAGCGACTAAATATATATTTCATACTTGTGTAATGGAAAATGTACTGCGTTTGACAATCCGGTTTGGCTGTATATTTTTCTGAGTAAAATCATTTTCATGCAACAATTTTCAGCTGTTGACGTAATTGATTTATTTTCCCTTTCGTATAACTCTTCCTAAGCTTTTTACAGCTTGAGAATGGTCGGATACACACACACACATACACCAAGGACCCAAATCTAGTTAGGTTAAGGTTGATTTTGGCTGGGTTAGGTTAGAAAGTATAATGTTAAATTAGATTAGGTTAAGTAAAATTGCTTTAGA
Source organism: Homarus americanus (assembly GCF_018991925.1). NCBI lineage: Eukaryota > Metazoa > Arthropoda > Malacostraca > Decapoda > Nephropidae > Homarus > Homarus americanus. Next base: position 17,807,051 of record NW_024736071.1, read on the forward strand.
GAATAATTGCTTCTCTTTTGTTCTCTCGGGAAATTTTGGCAAAACAGAAGAAAGAGAAGAGAAATATTTGCTTTCTGTGTGTGTGTGTGTGTGTGCCATCTGTAGTGTAATGGTCAGCATGCTCGCCTCGCAAGCGAGCGGTCCCGGGTTCGATCCCCGTGCAAGTTTCTTTACACCATTTGCCTCTGTCTACCCCGCAGTAATTGAGAATCTGGATGTCAATCGACTTGCGGATCGTGTTCCGGGGTAATGGTTAGCCAGTACAGTTGGCGAGTTGTCCGGTCTTTTCGGACTATTCCCTGACACTGGGTCATGCAGCTCGTAAACTTAGGGTGTGGGTGTTGTGTTGGCGACAGCTTCTACACCTTTTACAAATTCACGCCTAGGTGGCTCTTGGGCCGGCCATCCTCGTTGCACGAGGGGCAACAATTACTATTAATAATAATAATAATAATAATAATAATAATAATACTAATTAACGGTTTATTAGGATAACCTGGCAGCCAGAAGGCTGGAAATATACAATAAACAGAGATGATAAGTTACATATGTTGAAATTGGGGAGTGGGTCACTTGACTGACAAAAGCTTTCAATACAGAAAGATAAGGAACATACAGTAGACAGCGAGCCTTCTTTGACATAAGGATTTTCGACCCCATGGCCTCATGTCACCGTAACCTAGCTCTCGGTGCTGCACACAAGAGGAACGACAATGACAAGAACAGGGCGTAAGGCAGAGAATTCAGAATGTTGATAAAGGCAGCTTCACACCTCTGGTGTTCACAACCTCAAGCAGGATTGGACCAAGTGCAAGATGTTTCTATGCATGACTGGCCGAGGTGTTATCTGAACAGAAACAGCGGCCCAGAAGCAATATTGCAGGTTGGTTAATCTGTCGACTGCACCTTCTTTCTGCTTAGGTCTGCATTGCTTTGCCTCAGGGAAACGAGATCATCGGCCCCAAAGTCGATAACGGTTGCAGATATTGCCCATAAGGCAGCAGTCACTGAATGCCGTATAGATCTGCAGCTCAACTAACTCAACACAGCCAGGGTAGCTACTTATGTATTAGGATTTTTAATTTTAAGGTAATAAAATGGCGGCGAGAGTATGGCTATTAAGGGAGGCTGAAGGGCCGCGTAGTAGTTAGTAGTAGTAGTAGTAGTAGTAGTAGTAGTAGTAGTAGTAGTTTTTGTAGTCGTGTGTGTGTGTGTGTGTGTGTGTGTAGTAATAGTAGTAGTGTGTGTGCGTGTTGTGTGTGTCTAATAATAATAATAATAATAATAATAAACCACTGTTAGCCCCAGAGATAAATCCCTGAGTTTCCAGACCCTGCCGCGTGGAGGCCAGTGGTGAGAGGGTCCTTTTTTTTTTTTTTTTTTTTTTTTTTTTTTTTTTTTTTTTTTTTTTTAGGTGTGTGTGGTGAAGGTGGGTGTGTGGTGAAGGTGGGTGCGTGTGGTGAAGGTGGGTGCGTGTGGGGGGTAATCATTGGGGGAAGCTGTTCACCAGGCTAAGGAGGCTACCTACCCCCTCCTCCACCCGGTCAGCCAGGCCTGTGATGGTTATTTGATTACTTTTCTCAGTTTTTTTAGGGACTGTTATGTGAATTTTGAAAGTTTGAGTAAAGTACCGAATATTTTGGCCCTGAAGACCAATAATCTTTCCGTGTAGGGCCTTAGGGATGTAGATAATTTGGGTTACAGGAGTGTTGTTGACCTGACGCCGCTCCTCTTGGTCAATCAAAGACCGTATGTGGAGGACGGCTTCCTTGACTTTAGTCTTATTTTTCCCTTCGACCACGATGGGCTCATCCTTTGACCCCTTGCGAGGGATACGCACCCGGATGTTGTATTTGTCTTGTATCTCCTTCACGGTGGAGCCTCCTGGGCCAACCACTGCACCAAAGAGGCAGTTAGCTGCCTTAACCGTCTCCGAGACCGTCTCCGAGACCGTCTCCGAGACCCATTGTTCCCTCATACGGGACACCCATGGAGCTACAGGGCGACTCTTCTGGTCGACCTTGGTAACTGTCCGACGATCCCGTCGTTCACCTGAGTTACTTTTGAAACTTGAGGTCATATTTGATTATACCAATAACAGCGTAGGACCAGACCACAAGACTCAGATTTGAGGTGTAAGAAAATAATGTAGTAAGAGGCTGTAATACTGAACCTGTTATAGTGAACATGTAGCGAGTTACAGTGAACCTGTAGTGAACCTGTTATAGTGAACATGTAGCGAGTTACAGTGAACCTGTAGTGAACCTGTTTTAGTGAACATGTAGCGAGTTACAGTGAACCTGTAGTGAACATGTAGCTAGGTACAGTGAACCTGTTATAGTGATCCTATTATAGTGAACTTATTATAGTGAACATGTAGCGAGTTACAGTGAACCTGTTATAGTGAACATGTAGCTAGTTACAGTGAACCTGTTATAGTGAACCTATTATAGTGAACATGTAGTTAGTTACAGTGAATATGAATTTATAGTGAACCTATTATAGTGAACATGTAGTTATAATGAACCTGTTGATATAGTGAACATGTAAAAAGTTACAGTGAACATGTAGTTACAGGGAACCTGTTGTAGTGAACATGTACTGTAAACATAGTGAACCTATTGATGTATTGAACCTGTTATAGTGAATATGTTGCTAGTTGTAGTGAACCTGTTTTACTGAACTTGTAATTATAGTGAAAATGTTAAAGAAGAACCTGTTATAGTGAACAGGTTGATATAGTGAACCTGTTATAGTGAATACATTGATATAGTGAACCTGTTATAGTAAACATGTTGACATAGCTAACTTGTTATAATGAACACATTGATATAGTGAACATTTTGTTATAACGAACATGTAGGGATGTATTGCCGCCTGGGAAGATATTGGAAGCATAATGTGTTGTCTAATGATAGACCCTGCTGCCATATGGCATCACGAATATTGTGACCCAAGTCCCAGGTTGTTGATCTGACTTTCTGCCTCATTTACACACAATTGCAGGGTCTCAATTGTTTCTCTTACTTTGACAACACAACATACATATATTGTTTCTCACTCTTGGTATATTTGTTTTTTTCCTTTTTTATAAGGATTGATTTAAGACACCTGAAAAAAGTGTCAAATCAACCACCTCACCTGGGAGACGATCACTCCACACCGTAAAGCTTGGAGGAGCACCACACGAGATGTCAATACTTATGGTTATCCCGATTGCATACCAAGGAAGATAAGTGCCAGCGCCGGAATGACGCTGCCGCCGCCCTTCCAACACATGTGCTACATCTGTGGACGGTCCTGCCGCTCCCGTATCGGCCACTTGAGCCACCTCAGAGCTTACCAACTCGACTCCGAGTGACAGCAAAGTAGTAGTAGTAAAAGTAGTGTGTGTGTGTGTGTGTGTAACTTCTGCATCTCTTAACTCCGGTTGTTTCTTCTCTATTAACAGTTTCGATGTGCGTAGTGGTCCTGCTAACCACTGGAAGAATCCCTCACATCTCGGTAGTCGTGCCAACTTCCACCCTACCACCGCCTCCCTCACCCTCCAGCGCGTCCAGGCCGACGACCAAGGCACTTACCGCTGCAGGGTCGACTTCAGGGTCAACCCCACCTTGACCTTCACTACCAACCTCACGGTCATTGGTAAGTACTAACCTTCAACCCCTCCTCCTCCTCCTCTTTCTCCTCCTCTTTCTCTTCTCCTGATTCCCTTCCCCCTTGCCTTCACCACCACCAACCTCAGTCACTGGTGAATTACTGCAGTTTGTAACGCATTGAAGTGCCTCACCAGGAAAGGTCTTTAAGCACGTCCAGTAAATCAGCTTTACACTAGACAGCTGCTAAAGATTAAGTGTTTCACTCCAACCTCCTTCCTAATTCTCTTCAAAGAGTGATTTCGAGTGTAGAAACTGACTTAGTCTTCTGTGTTGAAGTACGTTAATACAGATAACCTGAAGATTAGTTCCCCAAGTTATTTCACCGTAAGATTAATCACCCTAACGCTAATCTAACCTAGCCTAGCCTAACCTAATCTAACCTAACCTAGCCTAGCCTAACCTAACCTAACCTAACCTAACCTAGACAGTTAATGAGAAGTTAAATTGGATCACCTGAAGATTAACCTCCTTTTATGCTTTTTTCACCTAATGATTAAACACCCTAGCTCTTCTAAAGGTAGGGTTAAGTTTGGTTAGGTTAGGTTAGTTTAGGTCAGGTTAGGTTAGGTTAGGTTAGTTTAAGTCAGGTTAGCGTGAGACCCGTTAAATCATCCATCTTTAACACTCATTACAAGACTGAACCAGAAAAAAATTATATATATTTTCTTTTTCTTTTTCAATTCTTAAGATATTTAGGTCCAGCGGAATTGATAAAGAATTACTTACAAAAAAAATAATAATAAATTACGTTGATAATGAAAGCCAAAAGATACTGAACACTGAAATATTTAATAAATATATTTGAAGGTCAGGGAGCGAGCCACGCCGATGTTACACACTATGAAGACTACACTGGAAGGGCGTGGCTGTATTAGTGTTTATGTCTCCCAACCTTCTGCAGGCTGGGGGTGGCAGGTAGGTTAGGGACGGTAAGGTAGGCTAGGGACAGTGGGTAGGTAGGTGGTGTCTGGCAGGCTAGGTGGTGTCTGGCAGGCTAGGTGATGTCAGGCAGGCAGGCAAGTTGGGGCAACAGACAGGTTCGTGGTATTCACTTAACATTATGGAGCCTGGGAAAGTTAGAGAGAGAGAAAGCAGACAAGCAAACACACATACACGGATGAAAGGAATGAAGGAAACACACAACAACAATGGTGATACTGTTTAGCATTTAATTATCTCTCTCTCTCTCTCTCTCCTCTCTCTCTCTCTCTCTCTCTCTCTCTCTCTCATACAAGTAATTATAATATTATTTGGAATTCTTCGCATAGTGCAATTTCAGGCTATTTACTCTTGTTCCGTCTATTATTATTATTATTATTATTAGTAGTAGTAGTAGTAGTAGTAGTAGTAGTAGTAGTAGTAGTAGTAGTAGTAGTAGTAGTAGTAGTAGTAGTAGTAGTAGTAGTTGTTGTTGTTGTTGTAGTAATACGAAACTCAAAAACACGATAAAAAATCTAATCTAATTAACCTTCGCTCAGTTACCTGGAAGTGAAAATTAATTATGAGAATATACCAAGTTGGTGAACCAGGGCGGTGTGATCTCGCTCTCTCTCTCTCTCTCTCTCTCTCTCTCTCTCTCTCTCTCTCTCTCTCTCTCAGTCTTTAAACGAAAAGCAAAATCGAACGTCATCAATATTAAATCCAATTCACCTAACCTAACCTAACCTAACCTAACAGAGAGAATAGGCAAATAGATGCTTCCTCTAATTATTTTAGAGTTATCTCATGTCATTGTTTATATGCTACAAGACCTTAGTTGTTGACACACAAATAAAAGTAAACAGGACTTGGGGTTGATTGTAATAGTATTGTTTATTTTTTTAAGTAAGAATTTGTTTCCTTGACTTTGTTTATGTGCGTAAGTTGTTGAAGTACAGTAAGTATAAAACACACACACACACACACACACACACACACACACACACACACACACACACACACACACACTAACCTAACCCCAGGTAGCAATAAGGTGTTTAATCATCAGGTGTAATAATAAGCTCAGGGGGAGGGGGGGGAGGGAGTAAACTTCACATGATCGTAAACTATTTTTGTCTGAAGTTGAGTGATCAGCCACGTCGATTAGAGGAACCAGCTGACCGTTCCAAGCTGCTAAGGTCGTGGTGATGATCCTCGTAGCTAAACCAGTGATTCGTTCCCTTGTTATTTACTTGTGTGTGTGTGTGTGTGTGCGTGCGTGCGTGTGTGTGTGTGTGTCAATAATGTGTGTGTTAGTATCGACTGTCACAAGAGATATATATAACATATTCTACCTAGATTCACCAAATTCTAATACTTGGGTATGACGCCACAGGGTATAAAAATATATATATATATATATATACGTTGCCGTGACATAAAATAATTCATCCGCTGTTACTGTATACCTGTGTGAGCTGTAACCAATTTAATACCGAAGGGGTGTTAGTTAATGAGACCAGCGTGAGGTAGATGGGAGAGTGTTGCCGCAGCCTGAAGTTAAACAACTACACTCAGACCATATAGTTTAGAGTAGAAGACTGGGAGGTGAGGTAGGAAAAGTGTATGGTTTTACGTCCGAACCCCTCCACACCTCCAACTTCCCCAACCCTACACCCCCACTTCCCCAACCCTCCACCCCCAACTTCCCCAACCCTCCACCCCCAACTTCCCTAACCCTCCACCCCCAACTTCCCCAACACTCCACCCCCACCCCAACCCTACACAACCCTCACTTCCCCACGCCTCCACCCCCAACTTCCCCAACCCCTCCACACCTCCAACTTCCCCAACCCTACACCCCCACTTCCCCAACCCTCCACCCCCAACTTCCCCAACCCTCCACCCCCAACTTCCCTAACCCTCCACCCCCAACTTCCCCAACACTCCACCCCCACCCCACATAATCACTTACGCCAGGCGAGAGGTGCTGGCAATGGAGTACGTCTGGCGATCTGACACTAGACAACTACCATATTTGTGATGGATTGGAAGCCACCTCCTCCTCCTACAACTCCTCCTCCTCCTCCTCCTCTTCCTCTTCTTCCTCCTCTTCCTCTTCCTCCTCCTCCTCCTCCACTCCGGAACAACGTCATCCACGAGCCATATCGAGTACCACCCTACCACTCCTACAACACCACGACAACCACAACAAGCTGTGGTAGTACCTCACCTCGACCCTGAACCTCGTAATCACAATAATGCAGTAGCAGCACCTGTCCCTTCCCCTTCCATTATCCTCCCCCTACATCATCCTCCCCCTAGCTATTTTGGGGAACATAACAGTCACACATTTTTATTAAAGATAATGTTCGTGTGTCCCTCCTCCTCCCCCCCTTCCCTCCCTCCTCCCTCCTCCCTCCCCCCCTACTGGAGACCCCCACCCCAACCCGATCATTATATTCATATGAGACGAAGCTGATGTCCTTCCTCCCTCCCCTCCCTCCTTCCCTCCCTCCCTCCGCTACCTGGGTCACATTACATTACAATTAGAGAAGAGCTGTGTAGTCCCCCGAGGCCGCCTGAGGGAGGGACTGAAGAAGAATACCGCAGTTACCTATTTTATGCAGCGTTTTTTTACGTCCTCTGGTGGGGGCAAGGGAGGGGAGGAGGTAATGTTTCAACTTTCTCTGGGGGGAAACGGGAGGATTTTGACTAACGGAAAAAAAATCACGTAGTTTCTGGGGTTATGAGTCAGGGGAGGGAGGACTATGTTCTCTGGGGATGTTTTATGTTTTTTGTTTTTTTTCAGGGAAGGATAAAACCAGGGGGGTTCCTTCTCTCTTTGGGGTTAGTTATCAGGGGAGAGAATTGGAATATTTTGACAGACGAGGAAAAGACTGAAGGGGCTTCATTGTTATCTATGGGGAGGGAGGAATACACAGGACTGTTCTATTCTCTGGGGGTGTTTTTTCAGGGAGGAATAAAGACAACGCTTCCTTCTTTAGGGGATAGTTGTCCTCTTCCTGTCTGGGGACCTTTAATGTCTCCTATATTCTCTGGGGGGAATAGGCGGGTTGTCTGGGGTAAGTTCCGGCGTCCATGTCTTTTAGGGTAGAGTTAAGGGGGCTTAGTGCCATGGTCTGCCTTGTTTAATGAAGACGAAGGGAAGGAATTTGCCGCGGGAAAAATCTCTCTCTCTCTCTCTCTCTCTCTCTCTCTCTCTCTCTCTCTCTCTCCTAAAACATTTTCGACATTCTACTGTAACAACGTCCCACATACAATATTAATCACGTTACCTAAATATAATGTTCTGCCCCAATGCTCCAGGCAGTGAAGGGAGAGGGAGAGAGAGAGAGAGAGAGAGAGAGAGAGAGAGTCAAACTCTCTCACTAGATCTAATTGGAGGATTTATAAAAGAATATGTTGTTATCTCATTTTCTTCTTAATTTCAATTTATGGTTGTCTGTGATTTGAGGTTAAGTTAGGTTAGATTTTTTCTTTCTAATTGTGCGATGCTAATCCCCTGAGTACAGTTCATTAATTAGCTCAGTAAAGAATCTCCTGTTGAGTTTAACAGCTCCTTGAGTACTTAATTTCTTGGGTATGATGACAGGTTCTTATGTACGATAACTTAATTTCTTGTGTACGATAACTGATTTCTTGAGGCTCCGGCATTTTAAACATTGGTATTCACAGTCAGTCATTCAGTCATTGAGTCAGTCAGTCAGTCAATCAGTCAGTCAAGCTTGATATTTCTAGATGTGTGATAATTAAAAAAAAAACACACTAACTCATCTTGAAAGTAGTATTTAACCCTGTGTTCGTCTTACCTCTTCTTCCTCAGTACCCCCGAGCCGTCTGGCGGTGTACACAGAGCTGGGTGTCGAGGCTCGCAACATAGTGGGTCCCTTCACAGAGGGCGACACACTCCGCCTCACCTGCCGCGCTACAGGAGGGTCACCGCCCCCTACCGTGACCTGGTGGGAAGGACCTGCACTCCTGGATATGACCCCTGAGGTAGAGACACTGGATCAGGTCACCAACACCCTCGTAGTGCCATCGCTGACCCGCCGTGACCTACATCGTACACTGACCTGCCAGGCGGCCAACTCCAACCTGACAGCTCCTCTCTCCACTACCGTTACCCTCGACATGAACTGTAAGTAGTTTATTTCTCTGGCAATATGCTCCTACCGCACAGGGAGTTCTCAGTCTGTCAGGAAATGAACTTTAAATCTGAGTCTTTTATGAATGTCTCTTTAATATTTTAGTGTTAATTACTCGTGTATTTACTGTCCTAGAATACGCGCTTATAAAAAAACCTTAGTTGTTGAAGTGTAGTTATACATTATGACGAGCCTCCCAGTTAAAGAAGAGACATACAAACAAACACCATGTAAGTCTTCAGTCATTCAGGACAATAAGTTTATATTAACTGGAAACATTTATTCGAACTTGAAAATTAACAAAGAATTTTCACTTAAAGGTGAATATTGATGAGGAAATATGTAATAGAAACTGAGAGTCATAAACGAAATTATAATCTTATTTGATCTCCGTGCAAGAGCTGCGGTGGTTATGTTGTTCAAGACAGGGTTCATAGTTAACGTACTGAGTAACTGAGCGATAAGGAAGCCAGACCTGCAAGGAGCGGAGGTCAGCTTCAGAAAATTGTTGAGTAATTGAAGCGTTACAGCTCGATCAAGGTAAACGAAGATGCAGCATTGGATCAGAGGCTCAGGAAGCGGGTTCAGATTTTCGCAGAAGGAACCAACGTGAAATGTTTCTTGAAAACGATGTTGAATTTTATTTGAGGATATGAATGTACTAGTGTATTTTGTAATCTTTTTCTGGTTCTAAATTCAGGTTTCCTAGATAAGATAACTGGATTTATATAACTGCGAGAGAAGAACTGTCCAGAATTTTTGGGTGTGCACTGACAGTAGCAACTTGGTATGTTCGAGCATTTTAGGGAGGAGTTTATATTTTCTGGAATAGATTATGACTTAAACCAATGTATTACGCGGTGGAGTGAACGTAAAACAGATAAAGTATTATACGAGAGTGTGGAGGTGATGGTGTCAGCCTCTTGTGACAACAGGCGTCTCACATAACAAGTTTCCAATAGTCTTCTACTTCAGTAGTAAACCTTATGTCATGATTCCCCATCTCTTAGTAATTTCTCTATATGACATCAGTGGTTGAGAAGAGTCGATGGATCATGAACACATCTTGTTTTTATTGAACTTTCTGTATCAGTTGGAAATATTTATAAAATCTTTAACGATTTAATAAAATAATATCGAAGGATGTTTGCTATACAATAGTGTTTACAGCATACACACTCTTTAGTTCACCATGGTATAAAATATTCACAAATTGCCAATTAGTAAGTTAAATGTTACAATAAAAACCTAAAGCCATTTGTATATAGAACATACATGATGTTTCCTCCAGGATGAGCCTAGTGTTGCACCATATATATATATATATATATATATATATATATATATATATATATATATATATATATATATATATATATATATATATATATATATATATATATGTGTGTGTGTGTGTGTGTGTGTGTGTGTGTGTGTGTGTGTGTGTCTGTGTCTGTGTGTGTGTGTGTGTGTCTGTGTGTGTGTGTACTGGCTGGAGGGTAGCTTCTTGAATAACACGGTCATGTCACCGGGTTAGCTAATGACGCGGCGGTGAGAATTCTGGTTCATTGTGACTGACCTCTCCTGGGTCAGGTCTTAATTTCACCTTAATTACGAAGGGTGGGTCATCTTACGAGGGTGTACACACCTGCGCTTCCGGTCACTGCTATTTGTGCTGTTCTTCTCTGGGCTGTAAGCTGTGGTCTGATAAACAACCATTACACCTCCCGCCAAGACCAATGCTTCCATACCTGAGAACTGATGACACACCACAGACAGTGATCGTGGTAAGGTAATATCATGTGCAGTAACTACAATAGCCCCTGAGGCGATAATGCAACTTTGCGTTTTACAAACAACAACCTCATAGATACTGGTATGTATGTTTTTCTACTGGAGTGGTTTGATCTGACAAAACTCACTGTAGATAGATAGATAGACAGATAGATAGATAGATAGACAGATAGATAGATAGATAGATAGATAGATATACATTTAGATATGCGGCCAATCTTAGCATTAATCCCTACATATCCCTAACATTACCCCATTATTCACAATAGTAAAGCTGCTTAATCCTTGTACTAAGTCTCCCTAATCCTAGCGTTTATCCTCCCTATTCGAGCCATTAATGCCCTTCCTAGTCTTATCATTGTCTCCATAATTCTCTCACTCGGGTCAGTGGTCTCTTCAATACACGCCTCGTGATCCCCACTAAAAAGTTTCCTAGTGTTCTCAATAACTTCTTTCTAATCCTAGTAATAAATCCACCAAAAGCCAGATCAACTATCGCCAAATGTGTGATTAATCTTCTTAATACTACACCGGGGTTGGCACTAGCAAGGCGTCTTCTCTGATACAGTATCTCCGAGTCGCTCACTACCACAACTCTTCAGGTTCAGGCGCGGCGCTGAGCACACGGACGCCCGCTCGCCTACATAGTGGCTAATTAACATAATGTATTATGCCATGATCTACTTCCTCCATGTCTTGACTCGTATAATAAGTCCTTTATTAATATTATGGGAATTAATTACGGAATTCCGGTGGTAAGGAGAGTTAACATAAGTCAGGCATTATCAGTAAGGAGGAGACGAGCTGCGGTAAGGTCTACTGCCTCAACACCCGCCACTTTCTCAAGCCAACATTACTGTCATCGTCTGCCATCTCTCACCTGCTCCCTCCAATTACCTGAGGCTCGTGAGTCTTGTCCAGGCTATTGTCCTAACGACCTTCATCCATCTGGATGATTGTAGGTTCATTTGCCATTACTTACAGAGAGTTGATGTAGAGCGCCGGGGCATAATCACCTCCTCCACGCTCGCTATGGATAGTCTTCGATCGTCCTCAAAGTGAAATGGATACCAGAGGCAGTGTTCATATTACTAAATTACAAACTTTGGTGTCATGTTTACGAGTGACGTTATTTTTCTTCAATTCTCAACGGTGTACATCACGCCACTGGTAACATGTAACTTTTACTTGTCTAGTCTGCCTCTGATACCTGACCGCCGCGCCGTCTGGTGGATGACCTAAACACAATAACAGTGTGTGTGTGTGTGTGTGTGTGTGTGTGAGGCTCTGGTGGTGCAACACAATGTTAAGTGTTACACCGCAGCTGTCCACGGTGACAGCTTTCAGATAAGTCAACTCACCACCATCGACTTTGGATAGAACTTCATAAATATTTTCTTATTTTACTTCAGGCAACTTCAAGCTGTTGCGTTAATGATTCATGACTCAACACACAGAAACCAAACAACAGCTGCTGGACAGTGAGGAACAACATCTTACAGAATCATGTTTTATTCTTTGTAGTCTACACAGACGAGGGAAGAATCACTGAGTGTGAAATTAAACTGCGACTCCTTGTAAATCTTCCAAAATAGATCTAGTTTTTATTGTCTTCCTGAAAGAGAGTCTTCTCGACCATTCCCTTGCCTTTCTTTATTGAATGTGACGGTCATCAAACATTATGGTCATAAATCAAGAGTTTTAAACCTTTCTAAATTTTGGTCCTGTCCTTCACCGGCGCTCCACTCCTTTACGCTTCTCCTCTCAAAAATTTTGTCTGCCATGAAAACTCTCGATGAATCTGTTTCCTTCTTTATGATGTCACCTTCTGTTGCCCAGGAAACTTTAATAAATATATTGACTTCACCTTCTGTTGCCCGGGAAAAATAATCAATATCCACTCACAGATTTCTTATAATATGTTTTTATGCTTCAATAACTAAGACTTTTAAGCATGTACATTTAGTTCATAATACCTTAGACATCAACTACCAAAAGTTCCACGTCAATTTGGAGTGCTGGATTCCCCACAGCATGAGATAAAAGAGGGAAGAGATATGTCTCCCTTAATGATATGAATTATTGGTAAACCGCTTGGGTCGTCAGCCACTATGGTAATGTAACACGCGAGTGACATCACTTTCTGCCAGCTTTTGTGTGTACTGTAGTGGAACGAGAAAATGACAGCAGGTATTAAGCCTTCGTTATTGTTGCCTGGGAAATGTTATAATGACGCTATTTATTATTATTATTATTATTATTATTATTATTAGTATTATTATTATTATTATTATTATTATTATTATTATTGTTATTATTATTATTGCTGTTGTTATTGTTGTTATTATCCTTGTTCTTGTTTTTATTAGTTTATTATTATTACTACTCTCGTCTCAACAGTTCCTCCACTCTGGGTTCGTCTGTTAAGCAGCCGTGACCCTCTGAGTGCTGGGAGAACCTACGAGGTGGTGTGCCAGGCTGCCGGTGCCAGGCCTCCAGCGGTCATTGGGTGGCACCTCGGCAACACTAGGCTTACCACTCACACTGATAAGGTGAGTAGTTGCTTTGTCACACTACCACTATAGGTCACACTACCCACCACATTAACCTTCCCCCACTAATAAGATAAATTACCTGCCCACACAACCACCAGGTGAAGCTACCATAAGGTCAGAGGTCAACACAACCTTACCTGGATGGTAGTGGATGATTGAATTAATTATTTCCTGATTTATTGTTCCCCTGATTAGCACAACTCAGAGGCTGTTGATTGAATGTCTTGATTCGGTTAATTTAATACATTAATGCTTCACTAATTAACAAAGTGAAAACGTTATTGATTGGTGAATTCACTTGGGGGTCTAACGGCCGGTGATTGAATATATAACGAGGTAATTGAGGAAAAGATTGTAATTAAATGTCTAGGGTTTTATTTTTATACGTGTATTGAATAGTTAAAATATAGCTCCAGTTTACTTTATCAACTTTGCTGATAAACTGATAACTTATTAATTTTACTTGTGATTGAACACCTTAGCGCTACTACCTTGGGGGTTAGGTTAGGTTGTATTATGCAAGATTAAATTAGGTTTGATTAAGTTAGCGTTAGTTTAGATTAAGTTTGGTTAGATTAGTGTTAATTTAACTTTAGTAAGATTAGGTTATAGTATGCTTGGTTAGGTTAGCGTTAGTTTAGATTAAGTTAGGTTAGGTTGTGTTATGCTAGGTTAGGTTAGTGTTAGGTTGGTTAATCTTCAGCTGAAATGAACTAAGGAGGGCTAATCTTCAGGTAATTCTGTGTGTGTGTGTCATTAATTCTCACAGAGTAATGACCTTATTTCTCTTCCCTCGCTTGTGTTCGTGTGTCAGCTGAGCCACGAGGGTAATGTGACCAAGAGTGAGCTGCTCCTGACTCCTGAAGTGGGAGACGGACGGAAAGTGTTGTCCTGCCTGGCTGAGTCCCCGGCCCTCACCTTACACCCGCTGGTCGACGAGTGGCTCCTTGATGTTTACTGTGAGTACCTCTCTCTCTCTCTCTCTCTCTCTCTCTCTCTCTCTCTCTCTCTCTCCAAATTGATCAGCTCTTGTTAATATTCAATGAAATGCAATTACAATTAATTTATGTGTAATTCAATTAATTGCAGCTAATATGAATTCTGCCTAATGGAAGTATTCAATAAAAACCTTTAATAATTTTCCGTACTGTTTTTTTTTCTAAGGGGTTAATACGTGGTTAGGTTAGTTTAGGTTTATCCTATCTTGAAAGTCTATCTATAAAATGCAAAATATGTAATTACACGCAAATTTTCCTTGCCACAACTTTTCGAAACTGTATCAAACACAAATGAGATACCACAGAGGTCTTCCACGGCTAGGCGAGAAGGTTCGGAGACTCGTTTTAGCAGTTCAGGGACTCGTTCCAGAAGTTGGGAGACTTGTTCTGTCAGTTCAAAGAGTAGTTCCAGATGTTCAGTGACTTGTTCCAGAAGTTCAGTGACTCGTTCCTACAATTTGGAGATTTGTTTAACTAGTCCGTAGATTCGAGCCACCGGTTCAAGGACCCGTTTCAGAACTTCGGAAACTCGTAGCAACACTTCGTAGACTCGTTACAGCGGTTCAAAAATTCGTTTCAGTAGTTAAGGATTCCCCGGGCATGTAAAGGGACTTTTGTTCATAAAGGTGCACGACATTGTGGCTCCTGACGCCAGAAAAACAGAGAAAAGCTCATTTTAAGAGCGGGAGAAAGTTACGACCAAAAGTTATGTCATAATGAACCGTCCACGCAGCCTCCCCGCTGACTCCCCAGGGATGGGGCCAAATGCTTGCTGTGTTATGTGTAGAAGTAACGGTTCTGCATCATATATGTTGGTGGTTATGTGTAGAAGTAACGGTTCTGCATCATATGTGTTGGTGGTTATGGGTAGAAGTAACGGTTCTGCATCATATGTGTTGGTGGTTATGTGTAGAAGTAACGGTTCTGCATCATATGTGTTGGTGGTTATGTGTAGAAGTAACGGTTCTGCATCATATGTGTTGGTGGTTATGTGTAGAAGTAACGGTTCTGCATCATATGTGTTGGTGGTTATGTGTAGAAGTAACGGTTCTGCATCATATGTGTTGGTGGTTATGTGTAGAAGTAACGGTTCTTCATCATATGTGTTGTTGGTTGTGTGTGATAATTCGCATCATACATGCAGATTTAATTCTCGTGTGGTTCTTTGCATATTTTTTTTATTGTGTGTGTATGCATCATATGTGCTGGTTTAATTAGTATGTGTTTATTTGCATATGTGCTGATTTTATTATCCATGCATCTTGTGTGCTATTTTTTCGTGATACTTTTTATCATATGTGCTGGTTTCAATTCATAGTGTGTTGTAAAATGAAATGCATCTGTCTGTTTGCTTAGTCGGTTGTGTCTGTTTACATCACGTTGTATCTCGTTATTTACACCTCATGCAGAACGTTCGCACAGATGTTAAAATATGCGTTATCACTTTGGCTCAACACAGCACCACCTCTTATATAACAAATTCCCTTCATAACACACTATTATCTGTGCAAACTTTCCCTCCATTCAGCCAAGCGTCGTAAATCGGCTACTTTAAAATACTGCCACATATTGTCTGCCCCAAATTTTTAAAACAATGACCATATATCTCCAGCTTATCAGAGTGGAGAACTGATACGGTCAAGAGGAATTATGATTGGCTGGAGAGAAATGACAAGATTTTTTTAAGGAGTTTTAATTGGCTAAATAGAATCACAACAAGATCGTGAAGATTTGTATATGGATACCACGAAATATTATTAAAACGTTTGGATAGCGTCATGGCGAACTGTAATTGGAGGAAAAAAAACAACAAATTTTCTTATATGATCATTGATAAGGTAAATACCATTCATAGATAAATAAAACAGTAGTTATTTAGATAGGAATGGTTTGATCATGAAGGAACTGTAAAGTGGATACGGAGAATTTCGTGAGTTAGGGAATTATTTCGATTCATATAAAGAGGATTGGGAATGTTATCGAGAAATCTAATCACAGTTAATAAAGAAAATAGATAACAGTTTGTAATAGAGGAGTGCTTGGGTGGAACCGTTTAACAGTGCCGTTTAAACTAGTTGGATAAGCTGTTTAGTCGGGTCGCTTATGCCCGCTAAAGTTGATCTCATTCGTGCCGTTTAAGCGCACAACTGCCTTAGGAAGTGTTTACCTGTGCCGTTTACACTCATTACAATATCTTACCTGTACCGTCTACACCCACTACAATAACTTAATGTACTGTCTGTCTTACCTGCACCGTCTACACTCACTAATATAACTTACCTGTACCGTTCTACTCTCTCTCTCTCTCTCTCTCTCTCTCTCTCTCCCAGATGTACCTGTAGCCACCCTCCACCCTGGTCGATCTCTCAACCTCAGCAACATTGAGGAGGGAGATGACGTTTATTTCGAGTGCTCTATTAAAGCCAATCCATGGGTGTACAAGATAGTCTGGCTACATGAGGTAAGTTATCTTAGTTATGTAAGTTATCTGAGGTATATAAGATAATGTTACTAAATTATATAAGTTATCTTTATCCCACTCAGAATTTCGATCTTACGCTTAAAATATTATCATTGTCCATTCTGTTTTCAATTTGTTATCCCAATTTTTGTTGTGCTGGATATTAATTCCCTCCTCACCACGAAAATTATCCTTATTATAACCAAAAATACATAGAAAACATCCTTTATAAACTAATTTAATATTCTTCCTCAATATAAAGCTTTAAAAAAAAAATTCTTAACCTCGTCCATTTACTAAGTTATGTGAATTAGGGAGTAATTATTAACCTTCAATATTAATTTGTAAACGTATATAAACACACAACAGCTTTCATTACCTAGATATTATACACCTCACAATATACATTACATGATTCACGTCAGACACCCAAATTTGAGTCAACTTTTTCCCTAATTATTATTTTCCATTACCAAATTATCTAGCAATTAAATTACGGAGTTTAGATGTTAATATACTGTATATATGTGTACAGGATTAGTTGTTTAGTGTTTTAATCATTTATATAAAAAAAAAATACTGAGTTGCGTAAAAATGATTATGATGATATTTAATACACCCTGATATGATGCATTACACCCTGGCATGATATGCTACACCCTGATATGATGCACTACACCTTGGCATGATATACTATGCCCTGATATGATGCATTACACCCTGGCATGATATGCTACACCCTGATATGATGCACTACACCTTGGCATGATATACTATGCCCTGATATGATGCATTACACCCTGGCATGATATATTACACCCTGATATGATGCATTACACCCTGGCATGATATACTATGCCCTGATATGATGCATTACACCCTGGCATGATATACTATGCCCTGATATGATGCATTACACCCTGGCATGATATATTATGCCCTGATATGATGCATTACACCCTGGCATGATATACTATGTCCTGATATGATGCATTACACCCTGGCATGATATATTACACCCTGATATGATGCACTACACCCTGGCATGATATACTACACCCTGGCATGATATACTACACCCTGACATGATACCCTACACCTTGGAATATCATCCTACATCTTGACATGGAACACTATACCCTAGCTAGCATGATACACTACACCCTGGCATATCATCTTACACTCTGGCATGACAAATTACACCCAGACAAGACACACTACACCTCGGCAAGACCCACAACACCCCGGCAAGACCCACAACACCCCGACAAGACACACTACGCCCCGGCAAGACACGCTACACCCCGACAAGACCCACAACACCCCGACAAGACACACTACGCCCCGGCAAGACACGCTACACCCCGACAAGACCCACAACACCCCGACAAGACCCACAACACCCCGGCAAGACCCCCACTAACCCAGCCTCCGGTACACCCACAGGGGACTGAGCTTCAACACAACGTTACAGCAGGCGTAATCATCAGTAATCAGAGCCTCGTGCTGCAGCGTGTGGCCAGGACAGCCTCAGGCAACTACTACTGCGTCGCCTCCAACATCGAGGGTGACGGCCAGTCCAACCCCATACGACTCAAAGTGAAGTGTGAGTTGAAGTTTGTCTGTTTGTTCAAGTTTTCTATGATTTCAAGGACGATTATTAGTATTGTGACGATTATAAGTAACTGAAGTTGTCTATGATTTCAAGGCAATTATCGGTAGTTGAAACTGTCTAACCTTGTTCACGGTCATTTATAAGTATACATTTTCTTCCCCGGGATAAGCTTGAACATAAACACTTTTTTATTCATATTTCCAGGTTATACAATGTAAACAAAAACTTCCCCAACTCGGATTAAACGAGAATTGCAAATATTTTCTTGTAGCTTTTTTTTTTGTTCTTAATTTAAAAAGTAGTTAAAACTTTCTCTAATGTCAATTATGTAAATTAAAAAAAAAGTTATTGATCTTATAAAAATAAAAATTCCTTTGTTGTGAGGGAACGTGTCTCTAACCTGCATGAGAATCTTTACAAGTCTTCCACCAACTCTCAAAGAAGAATTTCACATAGTTTCCCATTACATAAAGAGGAGTTAATTATTCACCTTCCTATTACACGTAACAAGAGTTAATTAGACCTGAGGTACTAAGCACGAGGTTATAATCACTACTGACGAGATAAACAAAAACACAAACTCATTTATTTGTTCACCAATCTATATATTCACTTAGATCACATGAAGATTAGACACCCCAATTTATTTCACCCGAAGATCAACCGTTTTAACGTTACCTTGGATGTTAAGTTAAAGTAGGTTGGGTTAAGGTAGGTTAAGTTAGAGTAAGGTAGGTTAAGGGAGGTTAGATTAGGGTAGGTTAAGTTAAATTAGGTTAGCTTCGTATAGTTTATCACCAGGTGTAATAAGCTGGGGTGATTAATGTTCAGGTGATCACAATAATTTATCACCTGCACACCCACTTACATAAATCTCATTAATTAATACCTGAGTAAACATGACTATGATAAACACATAGAGGGAGAGAGAGAACTGTACACACACACACACACAGACACACACACACGCACACACACGCACACGGAAGTAGGTGTATAACAAACTGGGCCACTTTCCGTAATTACGTTCATGGTAACATTCCTTTAGTGGAGGAATTCCTATGCACAGCTGCCTGGCTACACGGTCATGAAGAAAGATTACTCTACATGTATATACAACGAGCATAAACATAAAGTTATCCATTCATTAATCTATTCATTAAGTTATCCATTTATGTATTTATTCACTTGTTTATCTATTTTCTTATGTGTTTATTTATTTATCATTGTATGTCTGTTTCTCGCTACTGTCACATTCACTGGACGTTGACGATCAAACAATAGCGTCAAACTTTTATGCTTAGCTGTTTTTATTATTGAGAAAATAGCTCTCTCTCATCCTACACGTTAAAATATGTTTATATCATCATTAAGTAATTTCCAGCCCATCTACATATTTCTCCCTTGAATATTAACTCATGAAATTCAGTGTACAGTATGTGGTGATGGGGCGTAGCTGTGCACCTCCCCCCTCCTGCCCGCCTCTCCCCGCCTCTCCCCTCCACTCACTTACCAAGCCTCTGGGAATGGTGCTCTGTGATTAGAAGAATGCGCAAAATGGCACTCTTGACATCCATTGGTAGAACTGCGCATGGTGGAACTGGGATTATAGAGTGCTTGAAACTGCGCATGGTGGAACTGGGATTATAGAGTGCTTGATATGGCGCCTTGATTATAGAGTTGCACACGATGGCACTGTGATGATGGTGTAATTTGACGCCATCATAGAGATTTGCAGTAAGGGGAGTTGCAGTTATGGGGCTTCGTTTTACCTGAAAAGAGAGAATATTCTTTTTTTTTTTTTCTTGAGTGGGGAGGGGAGGGGAGAGGGAAGTTTTCTGGTGAAGGAAGATGACCTATAATAGACGGTGTGCTTAATAACTCAGGCCGCTGGAGCGTTTAAAACTTGAGACTCTGGGAAGTAAACATTGGGTCACACAACACTGATGACAGGTGTGGCTGGGACTAACCTTACACTCTATCGTTTTCCTCTTCCCAAACATTCTGTAGTTGGGTCTCTCTCTCTCTCTCTCTCTCTCTCTCTCTCTCTCTCTCTCTCTCTCTCTCTCTCTCTCTCTCTCTCTCTCTCTCTCTCTCTCTCTCTCTCTCTCTCTCTCTCTCTCTCTCTCTCTCTCTCTCTCTCTCTCTCTCTCTCTCACCTCTCCTCTTCTCCTCCACAGATGCACCTGTATGTCGTAATCCCCAAATGGCTTACCACGGAGCCGCCAGGTTCGAACAGGTAAACATTCCTTGCTACCTGGACGCCCACCCAAAGCCTGTGTCCTTCCGCTGGACATTCAACAACAGTGGCGAGAGTGTTGATATCCCCCAGGTGAGTGAGTCTCTCTCTCTCTCTCTCTCTCTCTCTCTCTCTCTCTCTCTCTCTCTCTCTATCTCTCTCTCTCTCTCTCCGTCTATCATTCAGTGTCTCTATCTCTAAATCAGTGTCTCCCTGTCTCTCAATCAGTGTATATATCTCAATTTCCTAATCAAAGTCTCTCTTCGTCTCTCAGTCAATTATCTCCCTATCTCTCAATCAATGTATAGTACTGGTGTATTATCTCTTTATCTCCTTACCATTATCTCTTTCTATCTCACAGGAACACATCCACGTGGACTCCACTGGGTCTACCGTCAGCTACACCCCGAACACAGAGCTTGACTATGGCACTCTGCTCTGCTGGGGCACCAATGTAGTCGGACTCCAGCGGCGCCCCTGTGTGTTCCACGTCTTCCCCGCCGGTAAGTGAGAGAGAGAGAGAGTGAGAGAGAGAGAGAGAGAGAGAGAGAGATACTCGCTAATCTCTCTGGAACCTAGAATACCCGAAACCGAACCAAATCTGACCTTATCGAAAACTAACCTAACCAAAACCTCATCTAACCTAATCTAATAAAGATCTGACCTAACCTAAGCTAATCTTAACCTAGCCTAATCAACATCTGTCCTAACCTTACCTAATCTAACCTATCCTAACCAAAATCTAACCTAAATGAACCAAAACACATACACTTTCTAATCAAATTATTTAATCAGTATACCTTCAAGTTAGATCGCCTAATCAGATCACTTAATGGGTACACCTTCTATTCATTACACCTAATACACACCCTTCCTGATTAATATACTTCCTCATTAATAAACCCATCTAATTATGACACCTAATCAATACACCTTCTCAATCAGTTACACCTAATAAAAACACCTTCTATTCTGTACACCTGATACATTTACAAATATGTACTATACTTCCCTTGAATCGATACACCTTCGAATGGTACACACACCCTCTGATGAACACAACCCTTTAAAGTACACACATCTAATATTTACACACACAGACATACCCTCTGATGTACACACTTAATGTATACACCTTCTAATGTACACATGCACGACCTCTCGAAACGAAGAATATCATACCATCCTTCCATCAGCGATATAAAGTTTAAACACAATGTTCCTCGCCATTGATTTAGTTAAAGGTGCCGATTCCTCCCTCCACACACACACACACACACACACACACACACACACACACATGGTAGGTTAGGATAGCTTATGTTATTGTTACAGTGGCTTATCTTCAGGTGAAATAAGTTGCTGGTTAATCTTGAGATGATCCACAAGTAGTCTTCACTCCTTTACCATTGGGCCCAGCTGATAGGAAATTTGATACGTTTGTAGGTTGTTCTAGTATTTAATTATTATTATTATTTTAGGGAGGGAACTCTTAAGGATTCTGTCAATGGAGTGAAAGATAAAACAAAATGTATTCTTAGGTGCTGCTCTCTCTTGTTTTGACCAATTTATTTCAAAGTTGATACAAACACATCTTGTTATTGCCCTCACATAATGTTCTTTAATAATAATAATAATAATAATAATAATAACAATAAAAGTGAGAATTGTGTATTTTTAGATCATTTTACAGGGGTCAAAATTCACCTCCCCCTTTTTTTTAATTTGACAGCAATATATAGGAGCTAGTAAAAATAACCTTGGTGTAGCTATTTAATTAATGACTATTTTACCTTTTTTTACCATACTACACAATTCACAATATTGGGGTTTTTAGCTTTCCATAACCTCCATTTGTGACGCTTATCAGTACAGATATATTACCTTTGAGTGTTGATGTTGGTGCCTTAAATTCCTCTATGTTGTAATATATCGAAGGCGCTGCGGACGACACTGGCAGAGTCTCAGGTATAAACAAAGGGTTCACCTGAAGATTAGCCACCCACAGTTTATTTCACCTGATGATTAAACACCTTGATATTGTAATTCAGGCCTCAGAAGACTGTAGTAATATGTGAATGGACATTTAGAATGACTTCATATAACGAAAAGATAAGAAATAACTTTGAATAATGTATGAAGAAATTACGATTAAAGAAAGTTATTGGTTTTATTCTGTAGTTTGTGTATTTGAGGGTTAATAATGTACTAAAGTAGGTTAAGACTTCACCTGTGTGTTTGTAATTAAGTTATAAATGATTGTACTTGAAACCGTAATGTTTTGTTTTTGTTTTCTAGATAAAAGAC